>NW_015192532.1:0-2215 GCF_001447785.1 Gekko japonicus | reverse complement strand
AACTTGTTTCCCATAAGATTAAGCTAAACCAACCCAATGTTTCGTCTACTGTCTGGCTCACCACCTAGTGGTGCATAACACTAAAGAGCTAGAACTTCTGGCTGCCAGACAATCTTAGGATCTCCTGGCTATTCTACACACAATGCCATGCAATAATTAATTAATTAACCCTGCCTGGTAGTGGTTCTCTGTGAGATCATACTTTCCCAGTCCTGTTACTTGCTATACTCTAAACTACAATAGTCAGATAATGAAGCTAAGGAAAGACTGTACAACCACTATGCTGCACACATTTCTCCAACAAATATGCATACCTGTACGGGATTTGGCTGTTTCTCCACCAGGGGATCATTATACCTGTCCCTCCTAACTTCTATGGCAGGATGGAGGCCACACCCATACTGACACTGGAAACAGGAGTAGGCGTCACAGCCCATATCCATCAGGAATTTCAGCAGAGCAAGGTACTTCATAGAGAACATGACGGTAGCAGGGAAAGTAGTAGGGTGGGAAGAAATATAAGGATTTATATCGGCACCATAATCCAGAAGCAGCTTCATTGTCTTCACACAGCCATGGCGGATGGAAATGAGCAGTGGGCTGATGAGGTCAACATTGGGATTTGCCCCAGCCTCAAGCAGCAGCTCAGTAGCATAGACATTGTTGTTAACAACAGCAAAGTAGAGAACAGAGGTGCGCCGATCCTCATAGAGGCGGGCGCGCTCATCAGAGAGGGTGGAGTTCACGTCAAAGCCGGCATCGATCAGCTCTTCCAAGACATCGTCGCGGTTGCACTCAGCTGCCAAATGCAAAGGGCTGATGCCACTGCGCTTGATCCGAGTGCGGCTGCTGACCGGAAGCAGCATTTTGACAATCCTAGCAGAAAGGAATCAAAGCACAGGCGTGACTTTTAGCTTCCTTTCCTAGCAGAACTACTACTATTGTCATCGCAGCGTCTAAGAGCCGGGAAGACCTTGTCATGTATGGGTTGGCCCTCAGCCCCCTAAACGTCAATCCAGGTTCAAGAATATATTCTGGTCATCAAAAGCCACTGAACTGGCATCTTTATCTAGATCTAGGAACAGAACATCTCCATCAGTGCTCCTTAACAAGCAATCAAGTTATAAAAAAGATAAGTTCACTTTCCACTAACGTTGTACAATTCCATAGAATTTATAATATCTATAGACTTGACCAACAGCAAATAATTTAATACATAGTAAATTATAAAGAGCTCTGATCCGGATGACCCAGGCTACCTTGATCTCATAAAGAACCTGGAAGCGAAGCATGGTCGTCCCTGGTAAGTACTTAGGTGGGAGACCACTGAGGAAGTCCAGGGTTTCTATGGAAAGGCAGACAATGGCAAATAACCTGTGTTTGTCTCTTGCCTTGGAAACCCTATGCAGTCACCATATGTCAGCTACAACTTGATGGCACCTTCCACCACCAAATTATAAAGAAGGCAGCCTCTTTTGCATACAGTGAAGTGCCTTAGCACCAAAAAGAAGCTTAGGAGAAATCTCTGCAGTGCAAAACCAAAGGATTATGCTGTAGAATGTAAACTCTGGCTGGCTCATGAAGCACTGCTCAGTCCTATAGCTGCTTCAAACAGTAACATAAGTTTATTGGGGGGGGGGACTAGACATTCATTCATTCCAACTTGCAACTCCCCATTCCTTGCTCTTCCTGTCTTTCTGTGACTGAGCATATTCCCTTGAAGTGGCAGGCACACTTCCTAAACCAAGAGTCCGCAACATTTTTGAGCCTGCAGGCACGTTTGGAGTTATGGCACATGGAGGCAGGTGCAACCCCTGAATGGTTGCCAGGGGAGCCACACGCAGACTCAGAGAAAGTCCAAATGCAGGGGGAAAGAGGGTAATTTTAAAAGTTCAGTGGGTAAGAAGAATGAAGCAGAATAAAACCAACACTGTGGTGGTAGGTGCCATCAAAGCAACATTATTTTAATCTGTACAGCCAATCAGAAGAGGCCCAACCCACTTCCTGAAAACACTTGGTGGGCACCAGGTAAGGTGTTGGCAGGCACCATGTCACTCAACAGTCATCACATTGGAGAGCCCTGTTCTAAACCCTTTCCTGGCACTGCTACTTGGATTGTGTTAATATCGTATGTGGTCGAACTGCATCGTCACTTTCCACAATGCAGATAGGTGGGAGTCCAGCAAAGCTTAAATGCATGTCACTGCTTTGAGGG
>NW_015192531.1:0-2238 GCF_001447785.1 Gekko japonicus | reverse complement strand
TGTGAGGATAAAATGGAGGAGAAGACAACTGTGTAAGCCTCTTTATCCCCTGTGTAAAAAAGGACACACATAACTAATCATTTTTTAATATTAAAAGTTTGCTTTTATGACCCACCCACCCCTGTTTATCCCCAGGGGGGATAAATTTGGAGTATAAACAAAATAACCTAATTATTGCTTTTACATTTGTGGGCTTATCAGCAGGTTTTGCGGGTCAATATTTTTTGTGTATTTCATGTTTGTGGTGCTGCGTGTAAAGTCTTATTGGTATACAAATAAAGAAAGCCAAGCCTACAACTGTTGGATTGTTTTTGCTCACATTTAAACCGCCATTCTCCCCGCTTTCCCCCCTTTCCTCTTAAGATTTGGATGTAGACACCTGTTTTGGGTGTAGGCCACCGTGTAAAAAAGTACATACATAAATAATCATTTTTTAAAATTAAAAGCTTGCTTTTATAACCCACCCACCCCTAATTTTGAACAGGTTTTCCCAGTACCAGCAACGACGTTCGTAGGAACCATAGAGGAATTTAATGGATGCCAAAACTCTCCTATAACTCTTTAACTTCCAGATTGCTTTGATTCAGTGGTTGGCTGAATTAATACAACACGCCGAGCAAACGAAGCCGGTGTCAAACAACAGGGCTTTGTAAAATAAGTTGCAAAAGGTTTGGCTTTAAAAATGAAAATATTGGTTCTCCAATTAAAATTATCTTGGGGGAGTCTTTGTGGTGCACGACTGTTTTGCTCACACTTCCCTCCCCATTGCAAGGTTGGACACAATTTTATTTTAAAAATTAGCTCTGGTTGATGAATGAGTAGAGGTCAATTTTAATTGCGGGAGGTCTGAGCTGTAAGCCTCTCTCCTGGGGTTCTGGGGCTGCCTTGGTTCCGGTGTGTTACTGGAGGGTTTTTGTTTCCAGTGTGTTACACTGACGGTTTTGTTAAGCTGTAAATTATTCTTTAATATAATTTTAAAAGTCCCTCTACTCAGGGTTTGCCAATGGGCAAATTTATGGAAATGTCGTTTGACCATTGAGCTGGCACAGAGCAGCCAGTTGTGGTTCAAATCCATTCTGTTCCTCATCCTCCCTTCCACAGTAGGGAGGTGATAATACTGGTCTACCTTACAGGGCTGTGGTAAGGGCAATAAGATACAGCATCTGGAACACAACGATGACTGAAAACACCACACACTGCATTTTACAGGCTGAGCGGCAGATGGCTCGTGGACCGGATGTGATTTTAAAGAAAAAGGATTGGGATTTTGAAATGGAGATCTGTAAAGCTAGATTCACACATGCTGCATGGAGTTCATTTTCAAGCGTGCGATGCCCTCCAGCACATAAGGAGGGTCGTGTCAGAACAGAATACAGACACTTGTATTTTGGTAACAGAAATCTAGGTACCACGCCTGCAAAAACACAAGCATCGCCCGGTTTCCAGAGGAGCCACATGGAGCAGAACAGCCTTAAAACTCAGTGGGACGTTTTCCCTTCGGGGCCGTGCAGAATGTGCCACAGACAAAGCTAGTTTCAACCCCCCCCCAAAAAAAAGAAAAGAATAGACACAGAAGATTTAACGAAGACAGATTAAACTCTAGCTAGGCAAATAGACCGTCTGACTGTAGAACAAATCTCTTGTGCTACTGGCGTTCTGTGACTGGGCCTGGGAGCAGCCTGGGAGAAGGGTAGGTTACCTCTTCCCCTGATCCCCAAAAAGCCCCCTTGGCCGGGTTGCCAGCTCTGGGCTGGGAGATGCCAGGGACTTTGGGAATGGAACCTGGAGGGTGCGGGGTTTGGAGAGGGAGCCGCCCCAAGCCTGCCTTGGTGGGGAGGGCGGGGTATACATCAAATAAATAAAAACAGACGCCACACTCCAAAGCAGCCAGCCATTTTCTCCTGAGGAACTGATCTCTGTCAATTTTAATTCCAGGAGAACTCCAGGCCCCACCTGGAGGTTGGCACCCCTACCCTTTGGCCATTTTAATCCCTTTGGGGGGGTAATATTGTGCTGCCTTCTTGGGGACAGAGATGTGTGGGGGAGATTTGATCAGGGAAATCTTGTTGGAGGAGTTAACCCTTCCTTCTTAAGCACCGCAGTCCCATCCCAATCCCAAACACACACCGCGCAACTCGAACTATCGCACCTACAATCCCTATCGTGGAACTGCAGTCGTAGGTGTGGACGACTTACTTTCCGAAGATTTGGATTCATGTCCCTGTTCGGCCATCTTGG
>NW_015192530.1:0-2245 GCF_001447785.1 Gekko japonicus | reverse complement strand
AATTTGCCCACCACTACTTATCTCTCCTCGGAATACACAGCAGTCAAGACATGTTGGTTGCATTCTAAAATTCATACTTCATTCACAAGTATTGACAGTGGAGGCTGACAAGTTTGGCCAACATTTCACAAGCATTACGTGCAGGGCTTTTTGAAGATTAATAAATGGATTTCAGGGCATTTTAAAAAAAATATTTTTGAATAGCCGCCATAGGACCATGACCACTGGGTGGAGGAGGGGTGTGTGTCTCTTTTCCCTCTGCACTGCGTTCATGGCCTCAATCCCCCAAAGCTGCTATTTGCACCAGGAGGTAACCTGTATGCTCATTCTAATGGGACAAATAAAAGCTGACCCTTCTTAGCTTTTGAGATCGGACAAGATCAGGCTAGCCCTGTGTGACAGGCCCATCTGACCCCCTTTTCCCCCACAGCTCCTATTTACCAGTTTACAGATCCTGCAGCATCTTGTTTGGTTTGACCAACAACAGGTCTTTGGTTGACTAAGTGATGTGGAGAGAGGTAGAACCCTGGGGAAACTGCTTATTTATTGTGACAAAGATTTAACATGAGGAATAAAAAACACAGGAAAAATATTTTTGACTTATCAAATGTTTCACTTTATTCTCAAGAATGCCACCTGAAGCAGAGTTACACCCTTCTATGCCCACAAGAAGTCAACAGGCCTAGAAGGGTGTAACTCTTCCTTGATCATACTGCACATTTTTAAGTGGCTCTAAACAGAACTGGCATCATGATATTAACTACAGCCAGGGCAAGTGTGCTCAGTACATAAATAAACAGGCTGCTGGCTTTAGAGAGTGCTTCTCTTGACATACGGTCACCTTTTAATATCATTGGCAGGAAGCCTTGCTTGTGGACTTCCCAATTCTTGAGGTGAAGCTGGCTAGGAACTTTGTTCTAGGCCTTCTCTATGGTAGCCTCTGCGCTGGACTATTTCGCCATTTCCAGCAGGTGGAGGATTGCATGACATATTCACCATCCTCTTCCATACCTACTTGGAAAATAATAATTGGGCAGTATCTCCTGAGTTGCTAGTCAACCACAGCCAAGTGCAACCTCAGCCCTTTTCCTCTAGCACCCACAATTTGTCATCCAAAGATGCAGAAAGATTGCAATAGCAACTGCGTAACTCTGTGTCTTCACACTCTCCTGCCCAAGGTTCTTTCAATATGCAAGCCTCCCCTTCATAACGGTGGAAATTTTGTGAGTTTAAAGTAAAGGTTATCTCTTCTAGTAACAGAAAACTCTTGGGCTTGTTTAGACAGCTGTCAAAATGCATGTATCAGCAAAAAAAAAAAGTTTTAGGTGGACAACTTTTTGGCCTTCCTAGCATCATGGAGATTCTCTGTCACCTCGATCTGAAGCAAGAAAGCATCTGTCAGGGTCGGATCGGAAACATTTTCCGTGGTGTCCAGGAGCCTATGAGCAGATGGTTTCCACAGCTGGAACTCCCTGAGAGGGTTCTGGAATCGCTGTCTCAGTTCTGTCTCCGTCTCCGTGCTCATCTTAAACGTCTTTCCCTTTAGGCTGTGAGAACAGACAGACAAAACTATGAAGTTTAAACCTGAGAAGGAAAAATTCCCACCCCATTGCTAGAGGCTGTCTCTGTAGCTTGCTCTCAGAAAACAAAGGACCTCAGTCTTTGCTTCATATACGCCCCATCTTCTTGCCCCAGGGCAGCTGCTTCTGCCAGTCAGATGATCAACAAAACCTTTTTTTAGATACCAAGACAGACATTCATTTCTAGTGCACCTGCCAAGAAGAATTACCAAAGATAAAGCTGGCCTTGCAACTGCAACTCTCAAACAACCTTTTAAAAACTTTTTATAATAACTAATGTATCTGCCAGCTAGAAGAATAGCAGGTAAATGTACTGGATACAAGGGCACAATCCAACCAATTTAGTTGTAATGCTGTGGAAGTCTCTACTTACCTAGTTTGTAAACTGAGTTTGCAGAGCACAAAGATGTTTGCATGTATTACAAAAAGCACAACTGAAAACAGCTATTCTTATTTGCACACTGGGTTGGATCCAGCAATGCATGGAAGGAAAGGGACGCAGACTTAATGCTGTTTCAGGTGCACAAGTGGCAGCACAATGGCTGCAGCAACACAGAGCACTTTTATATGATTTTTAATGAAATAATGTGTATCTGGAGCACTAAAATCAGATTACAGCAGTGTTTCATAGATTACAGCAGGGGTGTCAAACACGCAGCCCGGGG
>NW_015192529.1:0-2188 GCF_001447785.1 Gekko japonicus | reverse complement strand
CCCAATCCATCTTCCGATACCAGGCCGGCCGTCTGGAGTGCCGCCACTGGAGCGTCTACTGGCGAAACCTGTAATAACTCATCGGCATAATTAGGCACGGCATACAGTTTTTTAGTAAATGCAGGGAACTGCTTGTTAACTACAGGCCTGTCCCAACCAGACCTCAACTGACGTTCGAAGTATTCTGGAAAAGGAAAGGCCTTTTCAGTACACTCCTCAGGGGGAAAGAATTCTTTATTGCCTCCTGACTTGGACCTAATTTTGGCCCTGGCTGCTTTCTGATACTCAGAGGCAGGCACGTCATGCAACTCCAGCGCCTTAACTGCTTTAGTTAGGAGATACTGATAGTCCTCTGCCCTAAAGAACCTGCTGGTCTGCTCAGGCAACTTAAGCTCCTCTGATTCCTCATCGGATAAAAACTCCCCCTCCTCCCTTTCCCCAATGGAAGAGGCGATAGACTCTGTTTCCTCTCTCCATTGCTCATCTGTGGACCTTCTAGAAGGGGGTGGGGGATTGGGGGGGGCTTTCTTTGCAGCTTTGGTTGGCCAGCTGGGGGTAAAAGGAAAGGAGGGCTGCTGTTGGTGAGCCTCCTGGCGAGGTGGGAGCTGGGGCTGGGAGGTCTTGGCCACTTCTTGCTGCACAGAACGTCTAATGAACTCCATGAGTTCAGAAGGATCAATAAGGACCGCGTCCTTAGAAGGCTTACCCGACCGGCATTCACCCGGGTCCAGAGAGGCTGAAGCAGCATCGCGGGAGTAACGGTCGCGGCCGAGCTCCTCAGCTCCGGAAGATGCCCCCGTGAGAGGTCCGAGTCCCAAGGCTGGATCCTCAAGATGGCTGCCGGCCGTCCTGGGACGTGCCGATAAAATGGCGGGCTCCTCGCAATCGGCCTGCAGGCGACGTTTCTGAGCGGCCCACGCTGCCGCTGCCGATCCAGTCGCCGCCGTTGCAGGCACCCGATCAAGCCACGAGAGCTGATCCGGCCCGTCGGTGTCCTGCGCTGCCGCGGTTTGCGCCTCTCCCTCGTCGCCCGAGGAAAACACCTCGGGAAGGTCTTTTGAATCCATGCCGGCACGAGCCTCCTCAGGCTTCAAAAAACCCGGCGTCTTCGCTCCACCGGAGCAGAGAGAGAGAGAGAGAGTTAGGAGAAGAAAATAGAACAAGAAGGTAAAGTGAAAGTAAAAAGACAAGCAGGCAAGTATAGGCTTTAGGAAAGAGAGAAACAGAAGAAATTTTTTCTTTGAAAAGTAGCTTCAGCTAGCTGACTAAGCTGCTGCTCCCTGGAGAGGCAGGAACAGAACTGAGGCGGGGCTATTCCGAAGGCGCCAACAGGAAGGAGAAAAAACTAGTTCCTGCCTCCCTGATAGCACGGTGGGAATAACCCGCATTCAGATGTCCTCCGTCTCAGAGGGAGAAAGTGTATTCAACCCTCCCTCCAGCACATTTCTTCCCCTGCAGCCTGAACTCACTACTCCCTTGCTGATCTTGTGGCCACTGGAAAAGCGCGGGGTAGCCTCTGAAGGCCTTTCCTTGCCTGTCTGCATTGGCAAGCGGGCGGGGAAAAGCACAGGCAAGGGGCTCTGAAGGCGTTTCCCTGCCCGTCTGCATCGGCAGGTGGGGAAAAGCACGAGGAGCCTCTAAAGGCCTTTCCCTGCCTGTCCACATTGGTGGGCGGGCGAGGAAAGGCACAGGAGGGCCTCTGAAGGCCTTTCCCTGCCCATTCACATTGATGGGTGGGGAAAGGCACGTGGAAGCCCCACCAACTTACCTTGCTGCTGGGGGTGGAGCTTGCTGGGCTCCTTCCTGCTGGAGTACCGCTCCGGTGCGCTCCGGCAGGAAATGACCCCTGGTATTAGTCATAAAGACATCTGTTTCTCCTGTAGCCGCTACAAAATGGTGGATCTTTTTCACATTCTTGTAGGATGCTCATATTTGTGTCAAACTATGTTTTGGGGGTTAATAAAACCAAAAATACTCTTCCTTTTGTTGTAAAAACAAAACAAAGTATTATTTTAAACGTTTGTAATATTGGGGGGATGATAAATGCAGAGAAACTTTTTAAATGTTTGTAATATTGAGACCAACTGCAGTCAGAGAACTGTTCAGGTGACAACTCCTAAAAGTACAGAACATTATTTTGTCTGCTGCCTTAAATATCATTATTTATTATTTATTTAAAATATTTATT
>NW_015192528.1:0-2902 GCF_001447785.1 Gekko japonicus | reverse complement strand
AATGAAATCCCTTACCGTTTTCAGAAGGAGATCTTGTGGGGCTGGTCCTTTAAGGACGCTGTCCCACTGTAGCTATGGGCCAGGGTGGGGGGAGAACACCCCAGTAGAGTTTGTGTGGTCTGGGGACACGATGTCCTCAAGGGCTGTCTTCGTAACCCAGAGAGAGGGAACTCGATCCCTTTTGATCCTGACCTTTACCCCCTTTCCTCTCCGTCTCTCCTCCTTCCCAGCCCATGCAGATCAATGGGAATTTCTGTGGGCTGGTGCTCAACCAGCCCTTAGGGGGGCTGCAGGTCATCGAAGGGCGCCCCCTGCTGGAAGAGAAGACCGAGGGCATGGCCAGCGTCGCCGCCTACACCTACCGCGGCCACTCGGTTGTGTTCATAGGCACTCGCACGGGTAATCTCAAGAAGGTGAGACGTTCTTCTCGGGCACGGGAGGGTGAAGCCGGTAGCCGAAGGTGCGGAGGGTCAGATTTTACGGGCTTTGTGGTTTTATGTCCGCCCGTCCCTTGCTGTGGGGAATTGAAAATGGAGAAGTCTTTCTACGTGCTCCTTAGGTGGTGGCGAAGGGTTTCACGTCTCCCCGTAGCATCCTTTTGGTCCCAACGGTGATGCCGGGTTAAAAATAAACTGGTGCCGGGGGCAAAAGCAGCCTTTTGGGGCGGGAGCCTCCCTTTCCGGTTCGTGCCAGAAATTCTCTTACTCGTTCGGCAACAGCCGTTCTCACCACGAATGTTCAGAAATGCCCCCGGTGGCACTACGCCAACAAGGGATAGAGCTTTTATATTCCCCTTTAGAAAGGCATTTACTCCCCCCTTGTCCCCCCCCGTCAGCCCCACCTGTGCCTGCAAATGCATTGCTTATCGATCCCTCCTGACCCCCTTCAGTGATTGTATTCTAATCTGAGCCGGGTCTGTGGAATATTAATTCATTGGTCTAGAAGTATTTCCTGAAAAGCGACTATTCCACCAGCACCCCTGGGCCATTGCTGCCGTTTTCTCCCGAAACCCTTTTTTCTTACCAGGATAATATGCTACCCTTTGACCCTCCCCGAGCGGAATGAAATGCAGTTGTCCCGCTAGACTAACAAACCCCCAATCGATCTTTGCGAGACAGAAGGCTTGGTTTGGAAGCTTCCTTTCAGGCGGGGCTTACTCTGGAGCGTTTTGCTAAGAAGTGCCACGTTCTGGAACCACAAAACGCTTTTCCTGAGCCTGTATTGTTCTCTGCACGTTTCGGTGAAAGAAACCAGCGTCTATGATCGTACTTTCCCGAATTCCCAGAGTTGAACCCCACATAGCCGGAGTGGGGAACATGATTTCCAAGAAATCTTAAACCTTGGTGTATTTGTTTGCAATGGATCTCACACTAAATGCGCACGTCCTGTTTGCTGTGCTATGGGCTGGGTGGGAAAGTGCCAGCGTTCGTCTAGGCTAGGAGTTGTATGCTCCGGAATTAGGCCATGCCCCACGGGGAAACCTTCAGCCTGCCCCACACGACGCCTCTCGGCATGCTTGTGGGAGACAGGGAGAGGTCCAGAGCATGTAAACCTCTCTCGTGTGGTGTTGTGGCTCAGAGTGAGCAGATGGTGGGGGAATGTGCCGTGAGGTCACAGCCGACGTACGGCGACCCCGTAGGGTTTCAAGACAAGAGATGAGCAGAGGCGGTTCGCCGTTGCCTGCCTCTGCATAGCAACCCTGGTCTTCCTTGGTGGTCTCCCATCCAGGTATTAACCAGGGGCTGACCCTGCTTAGCTTCTGAGATCTGATGAGACTGGGCTAGCCTGGGCCACCCGGATGAAAACGAAAGACATACAGAGGAGGTTTGCTGTTGCCTGCCTCTGCATAGCAACCCTGGTCTTCCTTGCTGGTCTCCCATCCAGGTATTAACCAAAGGCTGACCCTGCTTAGCTTCTGAGATCTGATGAGACTGGGCTAGCCTGGGCCACCCGGATGAAAACGAAAGACATACAGAGGAGGTTTGCTGTTGCCTGCCTCTGCATAGCAACCCTGGTCTTCCTTGCTGGTCTCCCATCCAGGTATTAACCAAAGGCTGACCCTGCTTAGCTTCTGAGATCTGATGAGACTGGGCTAGCCTGGGCCACCCGGATGAAAACGAAAGACATGCAGAGGAGGTTTGCCGTTGCCTGCCTCTGCATAGCAACCCTGGTCTTCCTTGGTGGTCTCCCATCCAGGTATTAACCAGGGGCTGACCCTGCTTAGCTTCCAAGATCTGATAAGACTGGGCTAGCCTGGGCCATCCAGGTCAAGGCAAGAGATGAGCAGAGGTGGTTTGCCATTGCCTGCCTCTGCATAGCAACCCTGGAATTCCTTGGTGGTCTCTCCTCCGAGGACTAACCAGGGCTCACCCTGCTGAGCTTCTGATATCTGACGAGATCAGGCTAGCCTGGGCTATCCAAGTCAGGGCAGCATGACGAATTATGATTCCTCCCTCCCTAAATGTCAGGCTGCCCCAACCTCGATAGCCTGGGCTAGTTGAATCTCATCAGATCTTGGAAGCTAAGCAGGGTCAGGCTAGTATTTGGATGGGCGACCCCCAAGGAATACCAGGGCTGTGACGCAGAGGCAGGCAATGGCAAGAACCACCCCTGAATGTCTCTTGCCTTGAAAAACCCTACGGGGCTGCCATAAGTTGGCTGTGACTTGATGGCAGTTTCCAGCACATATGTATGTAAACCCAGTGTGCTGAAGTGGTTAAGAGTGGCTGAATACAAGGCAAAAATAAGGAGATATTTGAAAAACGATGGAAAAAGTTTTATGCATGGATAGATAATATGGATAGATAAGACTCACAAGGATAAGACATGTAAAGCGATTATATGTTGTATACTTGAAAACTATAAATAAATGATTAAAAAAAAAAAAGAGTGGCGGACTCTA
>NW_015192527.1:0-2351 GCF_001447785.1 Gekko japonicus | reverse complement strand
TCTGGCCACATGACCATGGAAAAGTCTACGAACAGCGCTGGCTGGAAACGGAGATGAGCCCCGCTCCCTAGAGTTGGATTCGACTGGCTTTCAAGCAAGGGAAACCTTTACCTTTACCTTTACTAGATTTTTAAGTAGCTCATTCATTGTGGGTGCTGGAAGACCGCCTAATTAATAAGCACTCACTGTCCTCAAAATTCAACTTGGCAGTTGTTTGACAAAAAATATAGGTCGTGAAGAAAGCTTGAGGGAAGATTGCCACACTGCAAAGTTGTAAGATCAGGGCAGGTTTGCTGATCTCTGAGCTGTTTGGAACAAGCAAGCCTCAACCAGTTTCTCTTTTCAAAAGCACAACATGAGCACAGGTGCCTTGGCTCCAGGCCAGTTTGAGGTCGAGTTCACTTGAACCTCATAACATCAGAGAACAGCAGAGAGGTGGATACTCTTGAGATTAGACCAGAAACTGATCAGAGCTAGAATCAAAATAACTGGAGCAGTATACTTCTTTTGTGTTGTAGATCCCTTCAACTGATATTAGCACATCCTAGAGCCAGAATTCCTGAATGACCCATGACAAAAGGGCCCTACTTGGTCTCTGTCAGGCTGAAGTACCTGAAAAAGGCATATTCAGATTGTTACAGGTTCCTGTGCAACGATAATGAATTATAACTACACTTTACACATCTTTGCGCCTATACTTTTAGATGCGAGTTTTTGGATGCAGGGACAGGAGCTTCTGTGTTATGGCACCAAGGCTCTGGAACTTCCATGGAGGTTCACCTGATGCCCAATCTGCTATCTTTCAAGCATCAGGCAAAAAGTTTTTTTTTAATTTCCCCAAGACTGATTCATTGTACCCTCCCCCCACCTCAACACATTTTATCACTACTTTTTATAGCTTTAGTGTTTAAAAAATTTGAACTGAGTGTTGTTGTTAATCTCGTTGATGCTTTTATATATTCATTTTATTTCTGCTTTTAGTGTTTTTGTTGGTGATTCTGTGTTCTATGCTATTTGGTTTTTATATTTTATTATTTTAAAGGAAAATATTTTGTTGAAAGAAAAGAATACAAGAATTTCAATTAAATAAAATTACAAAGCACAATTTGCAAACACACACACACACACACACACGGGAGGGCTTATACATATGTATGACTGCAAATACAGTTGAGTGTAGTGGCCTGGTATATGACTAACGGGGTGCGTGTGACACCTTCCTTAATGTAATTCAAATATGAGTAGCTGATCTTTACACTAGCCAGGCTTGGCTTTATGATTTTATCTGTTTTGGGAATAAGTTGTCTTACATTACCTCCTGAAGTGAGAATTTGGCCCATTTTTGACACTATTATCTGCCAGTTTGGTGTCGTGGTTAAGTGCGAGGACTCTAATCTGGGAGAACCGGGTTTGATTCCCCACTCCTCCGCTTGCACCTGGCTGGATGACCTTGGGCAAGCCGTAGTTCTGATAAGAGCTGTCCTCGAAAAAGAGCCGTTTCTGTCAGAGTTCTCTCTGCCCCACCTACCTCACAGGGTGTCTATTGTGGGGAGGGGAAGGGAAAAAGAAGTTTGTAAGCCTCTCTGAGACTCCTTTGGGTAGTGAAGGGCGGGGTATAAATCCAATCTCTTTTTCGTCTTCTTCATTCCCACCATGCACAAAAGAAACAGTTTATATTCCAAACTAGGCAACTTTCCTAAGGAACAATTTTGTGCCAGAGAAAACAAAATTCTGTGACTTTTGAAAATGAGGGGGGGGGGGTTGTTTGGTTTTTTTTTTTTTGCAGGATTTAAATTGTTGGGTTTGTCCAATATTAGTAAGCCCAGAACTATAAAGACCCCTTAGGATTTTCAGCCTTCAGAAAACATATATTCTAATTTAATTTAATTTCATGTCTTTGGGGACTAGAGTCTGGTTTTTTAAAAGGGAAGCTGAGATCCTTAAAAATTTTTATTCTATAGAAAATTCTAGTGATATTGCACACATATAAAATACCCTGGTCTAGATAGCTCAGGCTAGCCCAATCTCAACAGATCTAGGAAGCTAAGCAGGGTTGGCCTTGGCTAGTATTTGGAAGGGAGATCACCATGGAATACCAGGGTTGCAACACAGAGGCAGGCAATGGCAAACCAGCTCTGAACGTCTTTTGCCTTGAAAGCCCTATGGGGTCGCCATAACACAGCTGTGACCTGACGGCAATAAAATTAGGGCATAATTCCTGAATCTGTTTTCTTTGTGTGTAATCACTGGATTGGATCCTTTTTCCTTAAGTGAGAGATCTTCTTCCAGAGGAATAAGGAAGAATCGTGAAGATGAAGTCTTGAATTCACTACAATGTCACTGCTGTTTTT
>NW_015192526.1:0-2246 GCF_001447785.1 Gekko japonicus | reverse complement strand
GATTGGCACTAAGTAGGAATAGTTCTAAGACAGAGTTATTTGTGATATAAAACTGAGTTATTTCTGATATAAAACTGAACATTCTGTTTTTTGAATGTAAAAGATTTCACCCTAGGTATAGTGAGATGCCACGCTGTGTACATAGATAACAACCAATGATGATAAACTCAAGTTTTCTGTGTGATGCTAGTGTTTTCCTGCTTCTCTGAACCATTCTGAGCAGTTCTGTGTCCCTTATCCCCTCTGTCCACCTCTAGGTAGAAATTATTAACCAATAAAGGAGCTTCTTGCTGCCTCTGGTGCAAGGTTCCTTCCAATCACAGGGTGAGATCGATTAGAACATGGGTCAGAGCCTTGTGAGTTGTGGTGTTATAGAATCAGCTGCTACCCTCTGTTGGCAAAATACAGACAATACAGACATTGTACTTGAACTTACTTTTAGAAAGTATGGCTAATATAGTTCTCATTGTATTGTTTGGAGGACATAGAGGACAGGGCCTCCATGGGGCACATGGGGTTTGAAAGGGTGATAACTAGCACACGGTGGGTGCTGATGACAGAAGAGGGGAGGGTTCCCCCCATTTTAAAATCAAAATGAAGGTCCCTGGGTTGTTAAAATGTGCAAACTTCTGTAGTAGCTAGATAATGTACAGAAGCTGTAGCACTTTAAAGAGCAACAAGTTTTTTTTAGGGTGTGAGCCTTTGAGAGTCCAAGCTCCTTTCCTCCCTTTGACTCTTGAAACATATACCCCAGAAATTTTTTTGATCTCTTCAGTAGGGATGGGCATGGACCAACTCACCAACTCACCAAGTTCATGGTGAATTTTGGGCGGTTTGTGGTTCGCAAACTGAAGTTTGTGACAGGTCAAATGGCACGAACTTCCTATGAACTTTCAAGCAGTTCATGGCAATTTGTGAACGGATATATTTCCAAACAGACTGTCTCCACTCAATCAAGATGTCTACTCAGGGCTTTTTTTGTAGAAAAAACCCAGCAGGAACTCATTAGCATAATAGGCCACACCCAACAACAGAAATTCATTAGCATATTAGGCCACATCCCTAACAGTATACTCATTAGCATATTAGGCCACACCCATGCCTTCCCTTGGCTTGCCCTGGTGCCCCGTGGCTACAGGGAGCCTGGGCAAGTTGGCCCTTGGACAGGCCTTGGAAGGCACGGGGAGGCATTTAAATGCCTCCCTGATCCTTCCAGGCCCCCCTGGCCCGCCCGCCTCTGAGTCACCAGGGTATGTGTGTGTCGCTTTCCAGGCCTTCCCTCTGTAGCCACGCACGCAGAGGTTTTGGCTGTAGTGGGTGTGGGCAACTCTGAAGCCAGCCGGAACTCCGTTCCTATGCGTTCCTGCCCCAAAATAGCCCTGTGTCTACTAAACTTCAAAGCAATTGCAGGGGGAGGTGGAATTCTCCAGCCTGTGTATTTGGTGTGTGTAGCTTGCAGGGGATCCATTCTATACATTTTTGAACCTGCACCTGACATTTCCCCCAAAAGCGCTTTCCTGGGGGCATCTTCTCTGGGGGGGGGGCATAACACAGACCCCTTAAGTCCAATCTATACATAATTTGGAGGGCATGTAGATAATCATCAGGGGAAGGTCTCCTGTGAGTTAGATGTCACTATCTTTCACAGGGTTTGTTCTGCACACTCCTGAACCTTCTGAACCTGTGTCTGTCATTTACCCAGAAAGCACTTATCTGGGGGTACCTTCTTGGGGGGGGCATAACTCAGACTCTGTAAAACCAATACTCATCTGACTTAGAGGGCAGGTAGAGGAGAGACAGCCAGAGATCCCCTGCAAGGTTGGTGTCCAGCATAGCAGGGGGCCTGTTCTACCACATCACAAATCTTATGAACCGAACCACCTTAATGCCTAAAAATTCATGATGGTTAGTGGCTGATGAACTGGGCACTCCATGAACCACAAACCGGAATGAACCACATTTCCCTGATTCGTGCCCATCCCTACTCTGTGGTGCTACTGGACTAAAATCTAGTTCTTCTAAAGCAGAGCCTCTAAGGCTACCCTCCTGAAAGAATCAATAGCATTTCCTCCACGTCGTACTTCTTATAGTTCAATCACCTGTTCTAAGCTCATGTTGCTAGTCTTTCTTAGTGCTTTCTTTTATGTCTTTAACCACTGCCTGATGCACAGCAGGTGATGCTACTTCCAAACACAGAGGTGAAATGAAAGGAGGGAATTTTACCTGATAAATTTCTGTGCCACAGG
>NW_015192525.1:0-2427 GCF_001447785.1 Gekko japonicus | reverse complement strand
CACCAGGGAAGACGCCTACGGGTGCCACATTGAGGACCGCTGGCCTTGGCAATCTGTTTGCCACTGCTAGTCTTCTTCTAGATGGGCGGCCATGTTAGTCTGTTTGTAAAAGCAGAAAAGAGCCCGAGTCCATGGGCACCTTCAAGACTAGCACAATTGGTGGCAGGGGGAGGAGCTTTCGGGAGTCACTGAAGTTCTGAGGAAGTGAGCTAAGACTGGATTAATGCAGTCGGTAAGATCTGGGAACAGCAAACTAGCCTACAGATATTAAAAGAGTTAACAAACAGGTGTGCGGACTAAGTCTGAGTCCAGGGGCACCTTTAAGACCGACAAAGTTTAATTCTGGGGAGAAGCGAGAACTGAGTGACAGGTCCTACCAGCCGCTTGAATCCAATTTTAGTCCCGAATCCATTGGAAAGCGACTCTGGGCCAACCGGAGAGAAGAAATCGTGGCACGCACACACACACACACAAAGATGAGTCTCATCAGAATTTTCTTTTGTCCATTAAAATGTTATTCAGTGGAAACAAAGTTGGATGCAATGCTTCGCAAATAGAAATGGGTTTGTTTTTTTTTTTTGGAAGAGGTCAGTCCCCGTCCTAACTTAGTTAGTTATTGTTCCCTCTAAGCTGAGATAGTGGGAGCTAGCTCACAGTTTTTTAGCCTCCGGCTCACACATTTTTGTCTCAGCTCGGGAAGGAGGGCTCCGGAGCAATCTATGCAGTTGCCAAACCGCTTGCTCACCATTTTTATGCCGGTGGCTCACAAAGTAGAACTTTTGCTCACAAGACTCCACAGCTTAGAGGGAGCCGTAGTCACAGAGATACCCTGAGGTGCTCTTTGTTCTCGATCTGGTGCCCATTCTGTAAGAAAAGAGGCGCCCGACTAGGTAGATCAATGTGGATTTTGAATAACCCCTAAAATATATCTTTCCTCTTACCAGAGCCTTCTCTTTCGCCTCCTGGCATCGTTTCTGGGATCGTTCTGGGATAGTTATTGGCCGTTATGACAGGGATCGGGGCCCTCCTGTACTACTTTCTCTGTGAGTAACGCCAGGCAGCTAGGGGGTTGGGAGCCATTTTGGTCTGTTCTGTGGCTAGCGAGGGGAGAGAGAAAACCATTGTGTGCTTGTCTCCCGGATCACCCTGGGATTACAACTGATGTCCAAGAGGCAGAGATTCCGTTCCCCTGCGGGAAATGGCCACTTTGGAAGGTGGACTTTATGCCAGTAGATCCCACTGAAGCCCCTCCCCTCCCCAAGCCCTGCCCTTCTCGGGCTCCACCCCCGAAATCTTGGGCTCCACCCCCGAAATCTCCACCCCCGAAACGCTATCTGATATTGAAGCCAGCTCACACAGCAATACATTAAACAATAGGAAGCACGGGGAAATGATTCGTAGCAGACAGACAGTGTGGTGCAGTGGTTCCAGTGTCAGCCTCAGATCGGGGAAACGTGAGTTCGAATCCCCATTTGTGTCACGGAAGCTCGCTGGGGGACCTTGGGTCAGTCACACCCATTCAGCCGAACTCACCTCACAGGGTTGTGTTGAGGATAAAATGGAGGAGAGGAGATGCTCTGACAACCACTGCTCCAAGTTCCCACCCCTTGAGGGGGGAGAGAGCCCACCGCAAAGATGAAATTGAATAACGGTGGTCGAGCTCGGATGTAGCCTGAGCTCAACGCCGGTGTCCTGCCCTTTCCAAGTAGGCCGAGAGCTGTCAGCATTTCTCTCTCGGGGAGGCTTCCAAGAAATAAATGGAAAAACCAACGATTTCCTCACCACTGACAGAACCGGCAGTCACCCTGTGGCCAAGACTGAAGTGTGTGTTCATGTGAATCAGACATGTATATGTTTACTTGTTTACTTCACGTATCGCTTGCTTTTCACGGAGACCATAGGCGCAGGTTCCAGGGAACACAGGTAAAATCCATGTACAGTGTACAATTGTTTTTTCCTTATCCGTGCACGGAGTCATTCTCATGTTACATTTGACAGAGGTCTGGTTCGACTGGTGGTAACTGGTAACCCCCTATTTATCCAGGGGGGTGTAGGGGTAAAGCACTGTCCAGTTGAAGCTGATTTGTGGTGATCCCCAGGGGTCATTTCGTGGAAAAAGAGGTACAGGAGCTCATTAGCATCACGCATTAGCATAACTCATTTGCATATGCCACACCCCGACATCACTGGAAGTGTGTCAGAAGGCAACACCCACCGCTCAGGCGCCACTGGACTGTTTTGGATTGCTCGCAGAGGAGGGAGAGCTTGTACCTGAACAAAACGTGGACTTAAAGGTGCCACTGGACTGTTTTGGATTGCTAGCTCACAGAGGAGGGAGAGCTTGTACCTGAATAAAACTTGGTCTTAAAGGTCCCACTGGACAGTTTTGGACTGGGGAAGGGGCTCTGTAGCTTACCTGGCTGCTTC
>NW_015192524.1:0-2242 GCF_001447785.1 Gekko japonicus | reverse complement strand
GCTTCCTCTCCCGCCTCGACTTTCCCTCCAGACGCCATGGGCGTCATGTCTTCATAAACGACCTCTTCCATAGCCTTGGAAAACCAGCAACAGGTGCAAAAGCAAAGGCCGTGGGGTAGAGGTTGTGACTCTTCCATTTTTAAAGAGAGCGCCTGGCGCTTATTGGTCCGACGTCGTTGGGGACACTCCCCGTGATGCAGGGTGGAACGATCCTCTTTCCCCTCCCTGCTACCCCGGTCGGGGTGGGTGTGGCAGGGCTGGGGCTTATCTGAACTACCCAGAGCTTGCCCGTCCCTGCCTAGTGGCCTCTAGGGACGGGTCAAGCCCTGCCGGCCTGGCACACGTGGGCCGTCCGAATACAGTTTTCTTTACATCTTATGGTAGACTTGTTATTGCGTCAAGCTTGCCCCCATTTTCTTTTCATTCTGTCTTCTTTGTGAAAGACTTTGTGAAAGACTCGCATTCTTGTAGGGGTTGGGACTAGATGACCCTGGAGGTCCCTTCCAACTCTATGATTCTATGTTCCAAGTAACACCCCACCACTCCCATCCAGACCGTTAAACAGCGCCTGTAAATATAGGAATGGTGTGTATTACATACTGGAAAAATCATGAGTGTCAGCACCTTCATATGTTCAACTGAACTTGCGTATAAAACCAGCCACGCAGTTCAGAAAGGGGGGGCCTGCGGTGTGGAGGGTGGCTAAGCCAAAGCCAGCTCCATGCACTTATTGATAGCCCCCGTCTTCTTGAAGGCTTCAGATTCCCCCCCCCCTGTTGGAAGTAATAATTGTGTGAACTTCTAAGAGAATAGGAATCAAATTCTTCCTAAATTATCCAGCAGCAAAAAGAAGGAAGACTCAGGGAGGGCAAGATGTCCAAAACTGCCCCAAAAAAACCAAGACAAGACTTGTCACAATATTTTTATTTTGTTACCTCACTGCCCATTTTACAGAAACACTTTCAGAACATCTGAATATTGAAATACTTTGTGCACCTTCCCGGGGTTGTAATAAATTCCTTTTAGTAGATTCGCGTGGTCAGCCATGCCGGCACACACACACACACTTTGGCCGCAATGAACATGTATTTGATTAGACGGTTAAAATATACACAGGCCCCTGTTTACAACCCTTAGAACACTGCCTTCTAGTCTCTGAATCCAGTTTTTGCACTGCATGAAACTGTCCATAAGCTGCAGGCCATCCGCAGAACAGTGCCTTCCTCTCCCATTTTAAAGACAGCCTCCGTTCACTACCTATGAAGCTGTAATAATTTTACTTCATTTCAGCAGAGCCTGCTCTTTTTTTCTCTCTTCAGTGGGGAGGAAAATAACTAGGCAAGTGTGAAAATGGCCAGAGAAGGGGCACTGGCACCAGCCAGACCCCCCCTGCCTGGCTTTGCATGTTGGGCAGTTTCACTCTGCAGCTGCAGGTGCAGCATGCTTTGAGGGGGGAAACCTGTTAGCTGCAGGTGCAGGGGAAACCCTTCATTCTGCAAACATTTTTAAACTTTTCACAAAACAACACAACGGTCTGTGTTGATCACACAGTGCTCAAGGGTCCCTCGTTAATTCAGTTTGAATCCAAGATGCAGGTCTGGCGCCTGTTTGAGTCCAAAAACACATTTTTTGACCATTCGTCGAGCTTCCATTTTCAGAGGCAGTCTACCCTGTTTCATGTACAGGAGCGGCTGGCTAGTTTAAACGGTGGTGGGGAGTTCTTATCTTTTTACAATAGCCTCCCTCCTCCTCTTGGAAAGGAGCTGAGTGTGAGGGGGGGGAGAAGGAGGAGGGTGAAGGAGGGAGGGTGGCGTGACGTCTGCAGGGAGGAGCTGTGTGGGGGAGTGGGGCTGTGTGACAGCCCCCGCAGGGAGGGAGGGGGAAAGCTCTCTCTGTGTTTCTGTCTCTGACTGCCGAAGCTGTCAGCCCCGGGGACTCAGCGTGAGCTCCCATTGGTGGAGGGTGGAGGCCTACTAGCCTATGAGGACGTGATATTTGCACCGTAGTTGCAAAAGCACGCGCTCCCATTGGCTGGGGAATCTTGGCCCTCCCTCCTGCAGCCTGCGCGCCGAGTCATTGTCTCGCTGGGGGAACACACAAACAGACTCCTCTCCATTGTGAAACTCCTCTCAATTGTGTGCTTTTAGGTGGGATTAAACTATAGAACGGTAAGTAACGTGTCTGTGTGGTTCAGCTTTATTTTCTCTTGCTAGAAACGGGAGCTAACACAGCCTAAAGTTTG
>NW_015192523.1:0-2359 GCF_001447785.1 Gekko japonicus | reverse complement strand
ACTGAATTCCAAGCTAAATCTTGCAGCCTGAACTGCTGACCAATTACACTACATGTGTAAGATTAACTGTGCAGCTCTGAGCTAGAGTTGCTAATGTGTTAAGTCCCAGAGGCCAGTTAAGAGTCTGAACCTTGCTCTTGGGCTGGAAAGGGACCCTAGTTTAAAAAGGTTCTGGTGGCTATTGTTCTGAAATCCAGAGAGCCTACATCTCTGGAGTTATTGTGTAATGTATTGTGCCAGTGTAGAGTCCCCCCCCCCCATTCCTGGACTGGTCTGGGGGGCATAATCTATACATGGTGGCAGCGGTGGGATCTATGAACTGGAGTTCAGTTGCAATAATCAGTGGGTATATTTGCCCTGTGTACAGAACTGGCATTAGACTGTGAGGACATTTTGTTGTTTTAAAAGTGTTAGATAGGTATTTTGATACTATGGCTGAAGGAGGTGATTCCTTTTCCATGGAAAATGCATCTTTGCTCACTGTGGATGAAGTGAGGGACCAGGATGAGTACTGGGATGCTGCTGATGCTGGAGACCCGGTTGTACGTCTAAGGCGAGCCCCTTTGTACCAGAGAGAGGTGGAGCATGGCAGAAGCGCAGATGCCTGGCTGTTTGCCAGCTGTAGAGACCCCCCTGGTGCACGGGAGAATGAGAATTGCGGTCTGCCTCAATGCCACTCTCAGTTCTGCCCTGGGACCAGCCAGGAGGTTGGCAAGCAAAGGGTCATGACATCACCAGTGCTGAAGGCCTTCATGGAGGTTTGGAGGGAACTTTCCACAGCCAAGCCTCAACAGAGTGGTGCTGAACTTCCAGCCACAACGTTTGCCTGTCATCTGATGAGATTTCTACCTTGGGGAGAAGCCTTTATTCCAGAGGAGGCAGCTGTGTTTGTGCTGAGCATCGGGAATGGGGCAGTGGGAGATTTACTCCCCCACGTGCAGAGAAGCCTTTCCCAACGCGCCAGAGCCATGCACCAGCAGAGAAGAGGGAACCTACTCCTGCTTCGCTGTCAAGACCTGTGGATTCCAAATCCAGTTTGTGCTTAACTGCAAAAGTACATCACGTCGAAGTGCATGTCCTGTGTGGAAAGCCAGAAGAAGAGGATGCCAGGAACCTTCACCCAGACCTGTCGTCCCAGCCTAATCTCAGGCTGTGTGGACAAGTTGGCTCAGATTGCTGTGTATCCTCCTCCGTACATACAGTAGGTGCAGATCCTGATGCTTCTTCAGCTCTTAAAGGCACGGAATCCTCCCCTCTTAGGCTGTCAGGAGCTGGATCTGGGGCTGAGTCAAAGGCAGGCATGACAGGGAGCTCATTCCACCAGGCAGGAGCCACCACCGAAAAGGCCTTGGCCCTGGTTGCCGCGAATCTGACATCCCTGGAGCCCAGGGTAACCAAAAGATGAAGAGCCCCCGACCGTAGTGCCCTTGGGGGAACATATGGGGAAAAGCAGTCCCTTAGGTATGCCGGTTGCCTTGGAAGGTGGACTCTATGGCATTGTACACCACTGAAGTGTCGCCTGCCCGGATCTCCAGGAATTTCCCAACGTGGACTTGACAACCCTAGATCTGATTCAAAGAGAGATTGATGTGAAGGTGACATGACCCTAACAGAGTTCCGAAGTTAACGTGACTGTGCATACAGTCCATGTACAGTGTACATGCAATTGTTCTTAACTTCCTAATTCAGCGGCTGAATGTGTGATTGAAACCCCAAATTTATCCAGGTAATGGGCCCCCAGTTCCATTTGTAAAGTGAACATATGTTGGCTCTTTTTGTACACATGTACATGGAGAAGAAGAAGAAGAAGATTGGATTTATACCCCGCCCTTCACTACCTGAAGGAGTCTCAGAGCGTCTTACAATCTCCTTCTGCTTCCCCTCCCCACAACAGACACCCTGTGAGGTAGAGGTGGGGTTGAGAGAGCTCTTGGAGAACTGCTCCTGAGAGAACAGCCCTGAGAGAACTTGTGACTGACCCAGGGTCACACCAACTGGCTGCATGTGGAGGAGAGGGGAATCAAACCCGGTTCTCCCAGATTACAGTTTGTGCTCCTAAGCACTACCCCAAACTGGTTGTATGCGCGATCACTGTAATGTGAAAATGGGGCTACTAGACAGCAGTTCGGATCTGTCTACTTATGGATGCCCCTAAATGCAAATAAAGGCCATTTTGACTGAGGACAGTGCTTCTTCTCCCATCCAAGCGGAGATCCCAGCAGTTAACATTTTTTTTTGCAGCCCTTCTGAAATGATCCCTGAAAAGGAACCGGAAGAAGGCAGTCTGTCTCTTCAGATTGCGAGGCACCTATGAATAAGATATGGATCTGCTCCAAACCTCATTTAAAAAAGAGGAGAG
>NW_015192522.1:0-2525 GCF_001447785.1 Gekko japonicus | reverse complement strand
ATGCTTCTTTACTAGCAATTCCATTGGCAGCAACACGCAATCGCATCTTGGAAAAAATCCGAGTTCAATATAACCAAATCCAAAAAAAACCATTTTTTTCCTGCACACTCCTATTAACATCCATATGGACTTAAAGGATATCAAAAGATTCAACCACAATATGGTGAGTGATATCCAAAACAGCCTTCTGAGATGGCATAAAATTAACTGGTCTTGGTTCGACAGACTGCAAGTCATTGAATCTTTTGTTCTCTCAAATTTATTTTTCTTTTTTTGAAAAATATTCCCCTAGGATCCCATATGAATGCCTACAGAAGTGGCAAAAATGTGGCTAGACTTTTTCTGGTCGTATAAGACAGCGAAAAGAACAGTGGTTTGCGGTCAAAAAAAAAAAAAAAAAAAAGCGCGGGGGGGGGGGGGGGGCTTAGCTTTCCCAATTTACAACAATACGAAACAGCCATTCAACTTTCAAATGTAGTCAAAATGTCCCTGGATGATTCCACCTCTGATTGGTTCCACATTAAAGTGGAATATACTCAGCATGTTGATATCCAAGAAGTGATTTGGCAATCCCCATCTGATCATCCTAAACAAATCCACAACAATCCTCTTTTAACCTCAGTGTTATCAGGAACACAAAGCTCCTTGCCTGTGTAAAGCAATGCATTCCTCTGAGCAAGGGCAGAATACCTTTCACATCAACACTGGGAAAGTCCAAATATATTATGCATTTCCCCCTTTTCATTTGAAATTCTTTTCAGGGGCAGTGGAAGTCCACTTCAAAATGGAAATGACCTCACATAACCAGTGGCGTGGGGATGCTCTTGCAGAGCTTTGTCCGTTCTAGTGCGTATTGGAATTCACATTGCCACATCGCCAGCAACAGAAGCCTAGCCTCATTTTTCTGCTGGTAAGTTCCTTCCCCCCCCCTTCTCCCAGTTGCCGGGGGTACCTGGAAACCCTATGTATAGCACGGAAAATTGCACTGGAGAAATCAGAATAGTCGGGGGAAGGGAAATATATTCATTGCTAATCCACCTTTTTTCCAGATGGAAACAGGAAAAAAAGAAGAGGAGGAGGAGATTGGATTTATAGCCCACCCTTCACTACCCAAAGGTGTCTCAGAGCGGCTTACAAACCCCTCTCCCTTCCCCTCCCCACAACAGACACCCTGTGAGGGAGGTGGGGCTGAGAGAGCTCTTGGCAGAAACGGCTCTTTTTCAAGAACAGCTTGCCCAAGAACGGCTTGCCCAAGGTCATCCAGCCAGGTGCAAGTGGAGGAGTGGGGAATCAAACCCGGTTCTCCCAGATTAGAGTCCGCGCACTCAACCACGACACTAAAACCAGACTTAATGAATGTTCCCCAGCTAAGTCCAATCGAGAACGTCGTCCTCAGTTAGGGTTGCCAGATCCTCCTCCTTAGGAGATTTGGGGTGGAGCCCAAGGACAGGACGTCAGTGGGGTACAATGTCACAAAGTCCACCCTCCCAAGCAACTACTTTCTACAATGGAACTGATCTCTGTATTCTCAAGATGAGTTGTGATTCCAGGGGGGATCCCCAGGTCATGCCTGGAGGCTGGCATCCCTACCCTCAGTCAAGGGGGAAGGGGCTCCAGAGAAGGGTGGGCCAAAATTTCTGTTTTCCAAACTCCCACTGACAGGGCAGCGTATCAGCTGCTCGGATGTTGCAGCTTGGAAATGGTCTTCCTTTCTTGGGCCGTGGAAGACGTGAAGAAGAGTGCGGCATAAAGAGCTCATTTTTCTGATTCTAATGAGTCTCTTGGTAAGTTGCACGACTGCTTTTCCAGCACTCAGCCACAGAGTAAGAGGGAGGGAGAGATTTGTCCTCTTGGAAACGTTCTAGTTTCCGGATAACACTTCCCCCTCCTTTTTTTGCTTCAGATCTCTTGGCTTAACCCTCAGAAGAGGATTCGTGCCAGTCTGGCAAACAGATTTCTGACATCTAAGACCGTGGCCACACTTTGTCCTCCATCACTGCTTCCACATGGTCCGACTTCTCCTTCAGACGGGGGCGATCGCTTTCCCCCTAAGACAGTTCCTACCTTTGGAACAACCCCTTCGGGGGTGAGGCTGGCCAATGTGTAGTCTTGGCTCGGGGAGGAAGGGGGGTGTCCCTGAAAACAAACAAACAAAAAAGCTATCGGTAAGGAAAGGCCCAAAGCAGACATGAATGACAACAGCTTATTTTCTTTCAGGGATTCTATTCGAGTGGGGACTTGCACCCATTTGCTGTCCTTCATGTCTTTTACACATTAAGAACCTGTTGTACACATTTTATGAACCACTTTATACTCTGCCACTGATTAACAGATTTGACTTGGTGGGTGCACTTAGCACTTCCATGGTGCATATGTTAAGTGCCTTTGATGATTCTAATCATAGTAACTGAAATCAATCATGAACATATATTCAGATATTCACTTTGGTTCATTGCTTAAATGATGCATTCTGGGTAAAATGCTAAATGCTGACCAGCAATCATACTGCAGTGACTTTGCTTGTT
>NW_015192521.1:0-2549 GCF_001447785.1 Gekko japonicus | reverse complement strand
GGCTTTTGTCCATGCAAGTCCCGTGATCCTCAGCATTGCTTTTTGGGGGGATCAAAACCCCCTCACCCCATTCATTCCCTTTTCACCAACAGAACAGCTGTTTGGATCCAACCCACTGTTATTTCGTTAAAAAGTATACCGAAGTGGTATCTCTTAATGGAATACTTTGGATCCAACCCACTGTTATTTCATTAAAAAGTATACCAAAGTGGTATCTCTTAATGGAATACTAGAATCATAGAGTTGGAAGGGGTCATGCAGGCCATCAAGTCCAACCCCCGCTCAGTGCATCCCTGACAAGTATTTGTTCAGCCTCTGCTTAAAGACTGCCAGTGACAGGGAGCTCACCACCTCCCTAGGCAGCCGATTCCACTGCTGAACTAGTCTTACTGTTTAAAAAATTCCTTATATCCAGATGGTACCTTTCTAGGTAAAGGTAAAGGTTTCCCTTGCTCGAAAGCCAGTCGAGTCCGACTCTAGGGTTGTCCTCTTAAAGGTTGTCCTCTTTATATTTTTTTATTTGGGGGAGTCGTTATGCTGCCCCTCCGTGGATCCGGCCCGAGGCGGCCTATGAAACGAAGCACAACAAGGCATTTTAAATCCTGAAGCAGCGAGAGAGTAAGAAACACAGACTTTCTTTCGAACTGCTAGGTTGGCAGGAGCTGGAACTAGAGACGGGAGCTCACTCCGTCATGCGGCACCCGGGTCTCGAACTGCTGAACTACCTACCGACCTTCCACAGCCTGCAGTTCAGCGTCTTAACCACTTGAGCCACCGCAGCTCCTTTCTACCCATAATTTAAACACATGATTGTGAGTCCTATCCTCTGCATTCAACAGGAACAGCTCCCTGCCCCTCCTCTGACATCCTTTCAAATACTTCAAGAGAGCAATCCTGCCCCCCCTCAACTTCCTCTTCTCCAGATTGAACATTCCCAGGTCCCTCAGCCTTGCCTCACAGGGCTTATGGTATTGGTTACATTCGTAGACTTGTACTACATACATTTTCCTTTCGGTTCATGCCTTAGCTGGATCCAACCCAATTTGCAGGATTTCTCAGATGCCTTTAGCACCTCTGGAGGAAACACGTCTTCCTCCCCAAGTTCCCTTTCCACTTTTGCCTACCCTGTCCTGAACAATACAAGTAATAAACTCTCAAGAGCCCCAGCGTAAATAGCACAAATTGGTATGCACACTTCATGTTAAGTGCACTAGATATTTCCACTCCGAGCAAAGCAAAACAGGGGGTTTTCTGTATCTCATTACTGGGGAAGATCAAAACCATTCCCATCAAAGCCTTCATAGTTGGGGTTTTTTTTAATTTGTTTTTTATTTTGCTCTGACCCTTTGGAAAGCAATGAATTTCAGTGGAGAAATCCAGGTCTCACTAGAACTTGTACAGAAAGGAATACAGCATGCCACAGGGATACCATCCGTAATCTTGAATAATGCCCTTGAATAATGTCCACAATTGCCATTGATTATCATTCAGAACAAACACTGGGGAATTTAAAAAAAAGAAAAGATTGCTTAGTGTGGTAATACTGACATATAGCAGCGGAGAGGGTAGTAAAAATTTAAAAGGATGCCATCCTAAGATGCGGTCCATGCACATATCATATGGGTGGTCTACTTACAGAGACGGTGTGATGCAGTGGTAACATTACAATGATAATTTAATTGAAGAAGAATTTAAGTGCTCTGTAAGTTTGTTGCTCCAACTTGAGGCCGGGCCTGTAGCCACGGTGGGGCATTTTGGGCCCCGCCCCCTTAATTAAAAGCCCCGCACTAGGGAGACTATTTCGACACTCCTGGCGACTGCTAAATTGGCGATAGCGGCAAGGTGGAAATCACCAACCCTACCCTCTATGACAAGATGGCATGATAAGCTTTGGCAACAGTTCATTATGGCCAAAAGTGCGGATTCTATACAAAGAACGCATCAGACAGGCATAGCCACACATACGAGATATGTGAAAACATGGTCGCCGATACTACACTATCTGTCAAAGGGAGGAATTCTCCCGAGTAACACAGCATATCATGAGTGGCTACACTTGTGAGACTTATGAAGTTACGAGAGGTACTAATAGGACCACACCCCACGCTTAAATTCCTAACAACATTCAAATTAAGTTGTATTAGCAATCAACCAAGGGAAACGTTAACTATAAGCAGCTATGTTCAATGAAGTGTAATGTGTAACATGTATTATTCAGATATACTCTGTATTTAATATACCAATAAAAATTAATTATATTAAAAAAATTAAAAGCCCCGCTCCACAAATAGCCATCCCAGAACCCTTAGCTTTGAGGAGAGACCCACACACACACACACACACACACACACACTGCCTGCTGCTGGCAGCAGCCAGGGTGAGAGCATGCGGCTTGCCCCTGGGCTTCCCTCTCCCTCCCACTGTGGAATTTTGGGGGGTGGACATAATGAGACCCAGAGAAAGACAGCTGAGAGAGCATTGAATTGCCTTCAGAAAGCATTTCAATGCCTTTCGAGTTCTCTTCCATAGGGCAAGAAAGCTTAGAAGGG
>NW_015192520.1:0-2473 GCF_001447785.1 Gekko japonicus | reverse complement strand
TGCTCCAGGGGCCAAACCGTTTGTCTTTTTGGCCCACTCTTTCTCTAGCACCACATTTTGGGGGCAATTTTTTTTTTTGAAGCGGTATAGGATAGAGGAAGAATCTTCAACCCCAAATTTCAAAGCTGTCCTGGTTGGTGGAAGTGAACCAGTCTTCTAGGCAAGACTTAGCCTGAACACAACCACCCCAATAAATGTCATTTTCTCCCCAAGTGAGATGCTGGTAATGAAGTTTACGATGTGTTAGTTTAACGTTCAGGCTTATTACTGGCAGCTGTTTTCCAGGCCGCTGCTCTGTCTGAACTCCATTTACTTCAGAAAGCAAAAGGGAAACCAACCAGAGAGCAGGGGGTGGGGCTTGTTGCATGTACCCACCCCCTGGGCTCCTTACTGCCGGAGCTCCGCTCCTGTGCGCTCCCTTAGGAAATGACCCCTGCACCTTTGCACCTTCACTGTTGCCTCTTAGACTGAGTTAAATTGGAGCCTCTCTTCATAATGTTGCTGCTCCTGTGCAAGCCAGGGGTCTTGGCCTTGTAGGACCTGATGTTTCGTCAGTAGCTGTGACTGGCTTCCTCAGAGGTATAACACAGAAAGACGGAGTACTCTTGACACAGAAATGCAGATTTATATGCCCCGATCCAGTTTCAGAATTGCTTGATATCCCACCAAGTGGACTGATGAGTGCATTTAAACCTTCCTGTATTTTTTGTGTCGCCCTCTGAACAGATGTATTCTGTTTCTGTCTGAAGCGCTTATTTTTTCAAGTTCTTAACACATTATTTTACCACACTTGGGAATGGCTCTTTCTGCCTTTGAAACTCTCGTTCCTATTTTTATTTATTTCAGTTTTTAGCACCCCTGCTAAGAAGCTCAAAGTGGGTTTTGTGGCCCTGACCTGGATAGCCCAGCCAAGCCCGATCTTTTCAGGTCTCGGAAGCTAAGCAGGGCCGGGCCGGGCAAGCACTTAGATGGGAGACCTCCAAGGAATACCGGGGCCG
Source organism: Gekko japonicus (assembly GCF_001447785.1). Classification (NCBI taxonomy): domain Eukaryota; kingdom Metazoa; phylum Chordata; class Lepidosauria; order Squamata; family Gekkonidae; genus Gekko; species Gekko japonicus. Next base: position 1,475 of record NW_015192520.1, on the reverse strand, counting down.
GGAGGCCAGCTATCAAGCCACTTCTCTGAATGTCCTCCATGCCCCAGTAGGAGTCGCCAGAGGTCGCCACGACTTCCAGGCACGGGTGCGCGCACACACAAACACAAATGCAAAAATACCAAAAAAGTGGGTTTTGTGGTTCTCCTCTCCCCTATTTTAGCCTCACAGCAGCCCTTTGAGGTAGGTTAGAAGAGAAGAAGAAGAGATTGGGTTTATACCCCACCCTTCACTTGGAGTCTCAGAGCGGCTTTCAGGCTCCTTCCCTTCCTCTCCCCACAACAGTAGATAGGGCTGAGAGAGCTCTTTCGAGGACTGCTCCTGAGAGAACAGCTCTGAGAGAACTTGTGACTGACCCAAGGTCACACCAGCAGCTGCATGTGGAGAAGTGGGGATTCGAACCCAGTTCTTCCAGACTAGAGTCCGCGCTCCTAACCACTGCACCAAACTGGCTCTCCAGACTGAATGAGTGGCCAGTGTCTGAGCTTCATGGCAGAGTGGGGATTTGCACTCAGGTCTTCTGGATCCTGATCTAACACTCTACACGACATTCGTCTCTATGTGGCTCCCCAGTGTGGAACTGTCTTTTGGTCACTATTAATACCTTATGACTCGGCTGCCTGCTCTACCATGGAAGCTCATTGGATGACCACGGGCTTGTCGTACAGTATCAGCCTAACCTACCTCACAGGGTTGTTGTGAGCATAAAATGGAGCAGCAGAGAATGGTTTGGGGTGTTCATTGGGCAGAAAAGCAGCAACTAACTAACTAACTAAATGGAAATAGAAGAAGAATGAAAGGCCATTAAAGGGCTTGAAAATGCATATGTGAATTCTGTTTTAAACAACTTCCTGATTATCCCGCACTGCCCCCTTTTCCAGGAGAGGCCTCCTGGAACTCTAATACAGTGCTGCCTTACTAAATTCCTTGAAACTCTTCCTCAGCTGCTCTGACAAAAAACCTTCGATCACCCCTCAATCATGCAGCCGGAAGTCATCCATTCCCACTATAGTGGTGGGGGCCGTGGCTTAGTGGTAGAGCATCTGCTTGGCATGCAGAAGGTCCCAGGTTCAATCCCCAGGTTCTGCTGTTAAAAGGATCAGATAGCAGATGATCCAAAAGCCCTCTGCCTGGAGAGCTGCTGCCAGTCAGAGCAGACAGGACTGGGTGAGATGGACCAGTGGACAGGGCAGCATCCTTTGTTCGTGTGATCTTTTGAGACCAGCTGAAGTGCCAAAGCAGGATTACAAGAAGACAAAAGTAATGACTGCTGTGGAATTAGACAGCTTTAAGGTTGATGGGGAAGAAATTGGAATGGTTCAAGATTGTCTATTCCTTGGGTCAGTCATCAACCCAAAGAGAGACGGCGACCAAGAAATCGGAAGGAGATCGAGAACTGGGAAGGGTAGTCATGAAGGAGCTCGAAAAGACACTTGAATGTAAGGATCTGTCGTAGGCAGGGGTCATTTCGTAGAAAA
>NW_015192519.1:0-2300 GCF_001447785.1 Gekko japonicus | reverse complement strand
TGGTGATGGCTACCTGAGATTCCTTTAAATGGAGATGCTGGGGAGGTTGCCAGCCTCCAGGTGGGGCCTGGAGGGCTCTTCAACTTATAGCTGATCTCCAGACTACAGAGGAGAGTTTCCATGAAGAAAATGGCTGCTTTGGGAGGTTGGACTCTATGACATTATATTATGTTGAGGTCTCTCCCCTCCCCAAACCCTGCGCTCTCCAGGATATCCCCAAATATCCAGGAACTTTCCAACCCAGAGTTGGCAATCTTACCAGTGGGGACTGAAGTTGGGCCCTTCTACATGCCAAGCATGAGCTCTCCCACAGAGCCACCACCCCTCCCAAACGAAGTCGGTGTAACATATATTAGAAGCTGCCTGCAAACAAAACAGCAACCACTGCATTAGTCTGGTTTGCAAAAGGGCCATGTCCTTAAGGCTGGCTATTAAGAAAACTCTTCATTTTGATACTTCATGCCCCGCAAAGGCAAGGCAGGCTAAAGGAAACCCTGCTGGTATTTTGAAGAAAACAAGGAAGCTGAATTTAAAAGCGGTAGCCAGAGGTGGAGGGAGGTGGGAAATCTATTAGCATTTGATTATCTAGTTGCAATCAAAAAAAATTGGAATAATTTTTTCTTTTTCTGCAGTGCTTTAAAAAAGGCAATTCGAAACAATAAAAAGCTTCCTAAATGAGCTACATAATGTTCCTCGCCATAATCACCACTGCAACGAGAAAATTGCTAAAATCATTCCCAAGCCAGATTTGTCAGTCATGCTGCTCTGTGCTCTGAGTAACAATGTTCTGTGCAATTAATATCAAACCTTCCCAGGCAGCTCTGCCTTGAGATATTCACTGTGCTTCTGCCATCAACAGAAACTGCAGTGATGCCATACAAGAGAGACTGCAAGAGGGGAGGGGAGCAATGGGGTGGAAGAGGAGGAGAGAAGAAACAGCTTTGGAGCCGACTGGGCCATGAATAGGAAGATAATTAGGGTGCATTTTGCACAAAATTGCAGCAGTTTGAAATGTCTCCCCACTCCCCCTACCCCGCCCATTTTCTGTTTAATTATAGTTATTATTGCACTCTTAAGAAATTCAGCTGGTGAAGAACAATTCCTCCCCCCTTTCTTTTTCAAATGCATCAAACCCAGCCATTATGCGCTTTTTTTTTTAACTGTGACCTGAGAAGAAACCAAGTGCTACGGGATTCTTGTTTACACTGGGGTCCTTAGATGCAATCATTATTTTTGAGTCTGCATGAACATCTTATAGGAGGGAAATGGACAAGCGAGAGATAGGGAAATAAACAGAACTATTCTTCTCAGCTTCTCAGCTTCTCGCTGTGCTTTTGTGCCACAGCATTTCCAGTAATATCGGGGAAATGCATTATCAGGCCGTAATGAATGTGTAAAGGCCAGGTGGAAAGGAAAGCACCATTTCGGGTATGTGTGAGGCAATCTGGAAATGCTGACCCCCATGTGTGTTTAAGCAGCTATATGCCAAATGGTGCTGCTTGCAAAGAAACAGTCACAGCACAAGTACTGAGGAAGGAGGTGGGGGGGAAGCACATCAAGGCATTTCTTCAAAGCCGTGCAATTCCGGCTTATAAATGACTGGTTAAATACCGCTTGCTCATCAAACCTTTGAGCATAATGTTAAAAAGCAAATACAAATTCGGGAGCTGCTACTTTTTTGTGCTTAGATTATAAAAGAAAAGCCTGCAGCAAGCGGCTGTACACAGCAAAGCAGGATGGAGATAAATAGGGAGTCTGCAGGATACAAAATGGGGCTTGTTCATACATTGCTACACCAGTCCTGCCAAACAACTCAGTGCTCAGTCCTGAAGGCAGTCTTCCTGATGTCAAGACTGCCACTTGTATGAGTAAATTATCCAGGCTGGGTCCCCTGCCAGCTGGACTCTGCCCCAGATATTCTAGCCAGGACCTTGGCTGTGGCTAGTTGGATACAGCAAAGCTGGCAGAAACTAAATCCACCAAAGATAGAGGTCCTGTGCCAATGGTGAGGGGTCTAGGAGTGATCCTGGATGTTTCACTGTCAATGGAGGCCCAGGTCACAAATGTTGCCAGATCGACCTTTTACCATCTTCAGCTGGTCAGGCAACTGGTTCCCTATCTCTCCTCCCACAACTTGGCCACGGCGATCCATGCAATGGTCACCTCCAGGTTAGACTACTGTAACTCGTTCTATGCATGGCTGCCCTTGAATTTAACCCAGAAACTTCAGCTGCTGCAAAACTGTGGGTGCAAAACTTGGATATCATTGTGGGTACACAGGGGTCATTTCATAGAAAAAG
>NW_015192518.1:0-2314 GCF_001447785.1 Gekko japonicus | reverse complement strand
ATGCAAGACATCTCCTATGGAAATTCAGGAAAATGGTTAGAAATGGTTAGAAAACAACACCTGTCTGGCAGATGAGCAGGCCAGCTTTAGAGAGGGGTGTGCTACCTTAGATCATTGTATGATACTGGACCATCTGATTGCTAAATATTCCTCCAACTCAAATATGTCTCTTTTTGCTGCCTTTTTGGACCTAAAATTGGCTTTTGATTCAGTCTCTAGAACAAGGGGTTGGTTGGCCCTGGAGCGCACCGGAGTGGTGCTCCGGGAGGGAGGCGCTCAGGGGGCAGGCACATGACCAAGCCCCACCCCCTACTCCCAGCAGCCATTAGTCAGGCCCATGAGGAGGCAGAAGGAAGGTAAGTTGAGGCCCGCAGAAAGCCCTGCGAGGCTGGCACTCCCCCTCCCGCTGCTGCCACCTTTCTCAGGCCCAGTGCCAGAGCGCAGGGCCTGAGAATGCCCTGCAAAGCCGGTGCCCCCCATCCTGCCGCCGCCTTTCTCAGGCCCAGTGCCAGAGTGCAGGGCCTGAGAACGCCCTGCAAGGCTGGTGCCCTCTCGCCACCACTGCCACTGCTGCCACCACTGCTGCTGCCACCTTTTTCAGGCCCAGTGCCAGACCGCAGGGCCTGAGAACACCCTGCAAGGCCGGCGCCCCCCCTCCCACTACCTTAGGCCCAGCACCAGAGCGCAGGGCCTGAGAAAGCCCTGCAAGGCTGGCACCCCCCCTCCTTCCATGGCGACTGGCTGCTCTGACTCCCTGCTGCTGCAACGAGAGGAGGAGGAGAGAGAGAGAGGCGGCGAGGGAGGCATGCACACCAAGCCCCTTGCCCACTCGCTCGGAGGCCACCTTTCCCCTCCGCCTATGCTTGGGGTCTTCCTCCTGCCTTCCCCTGCCTGCTTGCTTCCCCCCCCCCACATCTTGCCTTCATGGGCCCACATGTTTCCATTCAAGCTGCAGTCCCAAGGGCCAGATCCCTCCTGGAATCACAAACAGAGTCTAGGGGCAGCAGGGGAGCCCACTGCTTATTGCCCCTCTAAGCTGCGGAGTCCTGTGATGCTTTGAGCAAAAGTTCTACTTTGTGAACAGCTGGCTTTAAAAGTGGTGAGCAAGTGATTTGGCTGCTGCAGAAATTAGTTTGCTCTGGAGCACTCAGAGGATTGGGGAGGGGACAGGGATCAGAGAGTTCCTCTGCAAGGAGGAAACAAGCGAGGGAGGGGCTGGATCCCTCCCGGGATCACAAACGGAGTCTGGGGGCAGCAGGGAAGCCAGCTGCTTTTAGTCCCTCAAAGCTGCAGAGTCCTGTGACGCTTTGAGCAAAAGTTCTACTTTGTGAGCAGCTGGCTTTAAAAGTGGTGAGCAAGTGATTTGGCTGCTGCAGAAATTAGTTTGCTCTGGAGCACTTGGAGGACTGGGGGGGGGGACAGGATCAGAGTTGTGCTCTGTCTTAACTCTGCTGTACTTAACTCTCCTTTGCTGACTTGCTGAGCAAAAATGAGCTGCTGACCTTAGAGTTATGAGCAAGCGATTTAGTTGCTGCAGAAATTAATTTGCTTAACAGAGGTGATGAGGGACAAAAGGAGATCTGTTAGCTTGGCTTTCCAAAGCTCTTGACTGGACCAACAGCCAGTCTCCCCTCTCAGACACTGGAAATTTGTAAAACAAAAACAAAAAACCGCCTCTTCCATGTGCCTGAAAGTAGTTTGCATTAGTTCAGTGAGGAAACATTTCTTACATATGTGGGGTAGGGAAAACATGGGAAACATTTGGTGCAAATTAGTTTTTAAAGACACAGGATGCTTTGTAAATCTTTGGTGAAAATGGATTTGCTTAATTGTATTCTGTGCTTTTAATTTACTGAGAGTTGTGGAGAGGGGAAATAAAATTTGCTCTGACTTAAGGATGTTGTGCACTACCTGTGATTTGTAAGACCAGCCTTCAGCCATGCATAGTGATCCATCCAGGGCTTGACAACAGGCTTCCCAAGTACTTACCGTGATTCGGCGGGGGACACAGACGTCCTCGCAGGATCATTCCTGCGGGGACAACAGACGCGCCACACCATGCCATCACCAGGAGGTGACGCCGGGTGACGCTCTGGCAATGGGGCTGGAAACTCTATGGTACCATCGAGTTTTCAGTCCCATTGCCAGAGTGTTGCCTAGCATCACTTTCTGGCGACGGCATGGTGCGTTACAGGGAGGAATGGTCCGGCCGGGGAGCATGTTTCCCTCGCCGGATCATGATACTTGGGAACCCTACTTGACAAACTTAAACTACCTGTTTCTGTTGCCTGTATTGCTGATTGAGCAGAAACAG
>NW_015192517.1:0-2504 GCF_001447785.1 Gekko japonicus | reverse complement strand
AATTCCCTCCTCCTTCTCCTCCTCCTCCTTCCCCATTTTTCACAAGTAGGGTTGCCGGGTCTGGGTTGGAAAATACCTGGAGACTTTGGGGGTGGATCCAGGAGAGGGCGGGGTTTGGAGAGGGGAGGGGCCTCAGCATGGTACAATGCCATAGAGCCCACCCTTCAAAGCAGCCATTTTCTCCAGGGGAGCTGATCTCTGTCAGCTGGAGACCAGTTGTAAAAGCGGGAGATCCCCAGGCCCCACCTGGAGGCTGGCAACCCTATTCACAAGCCTGCCCGCCTTCAGCCTTGTGACTCCCCCAGGGAGGGGAAAGGGCTTCTTTCTCTTCTCTCCGCACAAAGCCAGCCAGCCCAGCTGTCACGTTGCTGCTGAGGGAAAGCCAAGGAGGCCTCCTTCTGCTTGCCTCCCACTGCCCTGCCTGCCTGCCTCCTTGGCTCTCCCTCAGCAGCAGCATGGTAGCTCGGTTGGCTGGCGCAGGCGCAGTGAGGTGCCGGGGTGGCCCATTAGAGAACTTGTGAGGGCACCGCCCCGAAACCCCCCATAGCTATGGGCCTGATTGGCAGCAGTGGTTACTGCCTGCCTTACGTGGGGTGAGGGCTACCCCCTTGTTTGGGACACACACTCCCAGGACACTCTTGCCTGACCCTGCCATAGCAAGGGATGCACCTGACAGTCCTTCCACGATTCCCCTGGTTTAAGGTGGCTTTCTCAAGTTCACTTTTATTTTTATTGTTTTGATCTTACACAAATTACCCTTTATGGTATCTGAGTTGCAGTGTCGGGTAGGGTTCCCAGACCAGTGTTCCCTCTAAGCTGAGTTAGTGTGAGCTAGCTCACAGTTTTTTAGCCTCTGGCTCACACATTTTTGTCTTAGCTCAGGAGGGATGGCTCCAGAGCAAACTAACGTATGCAGTATCCAAATCACCTGCTCACAACTTTAATACCAGTAGCTCACAAAGTAGAATTTTTGCTCACAAGACTCCACAGCTTAGAGGGAACATTGTCCCAGACACCTGGTCCGGGCAGGGGATTCCTGATTTGGGGGGCTCCTGTTCACAACCAGCCACCTGGCCAATGGAGGAAGCCCCAGCCCCGAACAGCAATGTTGCTTGGTGACGTCCCCAACGCGATGACATCACACGGAAGTGATTTTATCACATTGGCGATGTTGCAATGTGATGCTCTGCTTTGGGGGCAAAACTCTATGGTTTGAGCCCAATTTTAACCATAGAGTCTGCCCAAAAGGTAGAGCGTCACCCCCAACATTGCCAACATGATGATGTCACTTCTGTGTGATGTCATCGCATTGGGGACATTGCTACCCACTCCTGGACTGCCCCCAAAATACTCCTGCTGGCACGATGATCACGCCTGGCAACCCTAGTGTCAGGTGTTCCAAAAATACTTCCCCCCTCCCATTCTTCCCAATCATTTCTATCTGTACGCACTTCTGTGTGTACAGAGGTGTGCAGGTGGAGTCTTGCTGCAGATGTTCAGCTGCACAGGTGTGGCCACCAGGCATGATCCTACTTTCCTCTGTGCTCACACTTTTAAAGACACCCTGTCAAAAGGATTTGAAGGGGTGGCTCTGAGGGGCAGGTAAAGGGCAGCAGTGGCTGTTGCTGCTGCTTCCGGGAAGCCTCCATCCTTCTCTTCCCTCCACCCGACCACCCCAGTGCTGGTATACTTTGGCACCACTGCTGCTGCTGCTCCTCCTCTTGAGGAAATTCCCTCCTCCTTCTCCTCCTCCTCCTCTTCAAGCCATGGCTGGACGGACACTTGTCAGGGATACGTAAGGCTGATCCTGCATTGAGCAGGGGATTGGACTAGATGGCCTGTGTGGCCCCTTCCAGCTCTATGATCCTATGGAAATCTCACACTGAATAAGTGAATAAAAGAATGAGCTTTCATTTGTTAAGGAGAGTTATTTATTGGTTTGCCTGCTTTGTCTATAGACTGCCTTTCCCGCTGACACTCAGTGGCAGCTACAACTTTCTTTTCCTTTCCATTCATCCAATAAAAGCTCTATGATACATCAATCCCGAGCTGTAAATAGTTGTTATTAACCATTTGTTACCCAATAGACAAAAGGAGCAGAAAAAATTGTAATAGCTAGGTGTTTTTTTGGGGGGTCTTTACTGGCAAATAAAGATGTAACTATCTCATAACATTATAAATCAGAGCAGGCTGACAAACATGGTGAAATATAGTGTTTCATAAGGTTAATATACAGCTGACACTCAATGACAGATTACAACTAAAAAGAATGCAGTAAGAACAGTGCAATGCATATAAGAAAATTAGAGAACATCACACAAAATATATAGTACAGACAGTAGTGCAGGGGTTATGAGACTGGAGAAGAAAACAGAGAAACATTGCATTACATACAATAAACAGAGTAATAAAGGTAGATTACGAAATTAAAGAATATGCAAAAAAAAAAACCAAACTCCACCAGCATAATATATGTTGACATCATAAATATTATGAAAATACAA
>NW_015192516.1:0-2301 GCF_001447785.1 Gekko japonicus | reverse complement strand
TTTGATTGTAAATGATTTTCTCTTGGCAAGGCCTCTGTCCTCCCCTCTAGCCTCCACAGCCAGTTCTGCCTTCATGCCAGCTAGACTTGGGTCCCGGTCACGCGAGCGGGATACCACGCCACTGAAGGGAGGCAAAGTAGAGCTGGAGCAAAAAGAACCATGGGAATGTGGTCCAACGTGCCCCTGTGGCTCCGTGCTCCAGCCTCCGGCAGGCAATCAAACGTAGCATGGCAAAACGGATGTTGTGCGTTTGTGCGCATGTGTGGGACGGGGAACGGCACTGGCTGCGGCGGGCTACCAGCGCTTCCCCGATCAGACGCCTGGAGTTGCCACGCATCATCTGGAAGGTAGTGCTCTTTGGGTAGTACCTTTTTAATGCGCGTTTACGGGCCAAAGGGGCGGATCGGGGATGGGTGCGTGATGCTTCCCAGATGTTGCAGTGTGATCGTGCCCGCTTGATGTGCCCCCGATTTGTCCCTCTTGCGGGGCAAATCCTCCCATGTGACCAGGGCCTTGATATGCCTGGCCGATCAAGCATATCGCTAAAGACTGATGGGCCATAGGGTACTTAAGATATTCTCCAAAAGTAGTCGGGTTCTCTGTACTTGAAGTATGGGGGTTCCCACTACAAATCTCAGTCATGGCCTCCTCCTCGTTTTATGTTCACAGTGATCCTGGGAGGATGAGAGAGAGAGAGACTGGTTGAAAAAATACCCAGGAGACCGTGCGGTGAACCATATGTGTAAGCAAAGACCTCCTGGTGTCCTGGTCTAAGCTTGATAGTCTAACCACCGTGTTGGATTTCAAAAGAAGCTCCCGTTTGCGTGAATTCTATTGCCTTGCACCATCTATTCAGCACCATCTGTTATACTTTTGTTGTACCCTGAGTGGGCCAGGCTAGCCCAGTCTTGTCAGATCTGAGAAGCTCAGCAGGGTTGGGCCTGGTGACTACTTAGATGGGGAACCCCCAAGGAAGTCCAGGGTTGCTATGCAGAGGCAGGCAATGGCAACCCACCTCTGAATATCTCATTCCTTGAAAAAACTATGGGGTCACCAAAAGTTGTCTGTGACTTGATGGCCCTTTTCACACATTATGCTTTTGCAAAGAACTATAAGAGAATTAAATAGCTTCCTTCTGAGCATTAACAGGGGTATTCAGCCATTCTATTGGTTTTCAAGGTTTCACCGATTATCACTTGCACACTTTTCATAGTGGCCTTCGTAACCATAAGGACTAAAAACCAAGTTGCTTTAAACAAAGGAAATTGGAGGTTCTTATTTATTCGACGGGTGCCTTCTATCCCACTTCTCCATTTATCCACTCTAGAGGGATAGCAGGAAAAATGAACTGGAGTATTATACTTTCAATACTGCATTTTACAGAATTACAGCATGCACACAGCTCTTTGTGTACAGGTTGCAGTGATTCTAAGAAGAGCAAGGTAATGGGATTTGTCACTGCCCCTCCCGTAGCTATATAAGAAGAAGCCCCATGGAATCTAAGCCAGAGATTTCTATTGCAGCACCTTGTCACTCGCAGTGACTACAGATTTGCTCTGAGCCTTGACAACAAGACATGCTGTTTCACCACCTTCCCACTGCTTGTCGCTCGATGACAACGACGTTTCCCCTCCCCCCTTGTATGCTGCAGGGTTTTATGAGGCCCATGTAACCATGGGAAGAATTGATACAAGCATCTTGAACCACAGTTTCTCATGTTGGTCCCTTGTATCAGCATCTGGTCAAGGGGAAGTATATAAACCTTTAATGCCTGTGCAACATGGATTGCCCTGTATCAGGGATGGCCAGCTGGTGGAATCTATGCTGGCAGTCCACAGATTCACCATCGTCTGAATCCAGCCTGCCAGCTGGAAGCTATCTGGCCTTCTCAACACCTCTTGGCTCTAAAGTAGTATATATGAGAAACATTAAAAAAAAAGAGGTTAAGCAAATTCAAGGAGGCTGTGGCTCTCACTGACCATTAGCCATAATAACGAAACAAAATATTCATGCACAGCAACAGTACAGTTCTGAGCAGATGGGTGAACTCCCCTTGGTTTGATTCCGTTTGGTAGTTATGAGTGTTCCCCAATATTTGTCTTATAGGTGTTCTCACAGCACATAATGTTGTTCCATGCACATTAATAGGGTCATGTGCATGTGCCTTATCATACTGCCTCATGGGAATTGTCATTCCTAGCACCAGCCATGATGTTTGGGAATGTAACTCCCCATATTTGGGAACTAGAGCTTTTTTAAAAGGTCAGAATTGGCAACTACATAAAACATGCAAGAGCCAAA
>NW_015192515.1:0-2306 GCF_001447785.1 Gekko japonicus | reverse complement strand
ACTTACTAGTAGTGAGGTGGTATTCAGTGATACCAAGTACCTGCACCTTTTGGAGGGACTCTCGTGAGTCCTGAGGGTGGAATTGATGGAAATCAATGTAAACTTATATATGAGTACCAACATTTTAAAACAAACATACATGCATGCATACAAACAACAACAACAACAACAAAAGAATTGTAATGGACAATATGTGTTTGGTCAAATAAAAAAAATAAAGCTGTTTCATTCTGGCAATCAAATAACTATGTACTGTGAATCATTTTCTTTAAGTAGTTCTTCAGGGCATCATGCAAGAGTGGGATGGTTCTTCTTCCCATGTTGACCCTACAAACCAAACTCAAGAGGGTCTACAGAGGAAGGGTCCCCAATGTCTGCAGTCTGGACAGTTTACAGTGGGACTGGAAAGTGATGACAAGCAAAAGCCATATCAGTTGCTTCATCCCACATCAACACCTTCCACTGACTTGGTGCTCCAAGCAGTCATCTGGGTCATCTGGGCAGTGAACTGGCTCAATGAAGATCCAATGATTCCCCATCACTATGTAAAGAATCCTCTGTTGAAAGAAGATTTCATCCATTGGAAGAAGAAGATTACCCCCTCCCCCAGTGAAAGGTTTCCCATTGTGAGAACCAATAAGTCTGATCCATATAATTTCCCCCCCTAATGGTTGCCTTTGTAAAGTACTTGAGAAGATATCTAGAGAGGTGACATACAAATTCACTAAATGAGGAAATACTACTGCCCATACAAAGGTACAGCCCAATAATCTGATGCCTTATATCCGGGATCCCCAACCTTCTTGTTCCTATGGTCCTTTTTGGAATTCTGACACAGGTGTTGGGTGCAGTCAAAAAAATGGCTGCAGCAGGAGGTGGGGCCAACCACAAAATGACTGTCACAGGAGGGGAATCCACACAGAACATGCTTAAGTGCAAGGGAAGAAGAGGTATACTTTTAAAAAAATCACTGGGAATGAAGAGTGTAAACTGATACTGTGGTGGCAACTGGTGCTACAACAACATTATTTTAATCTGCATTGCCAATCAGAAAACTGCCTTATACTGAGTAAAACCATTGATCTATCAAGGTCAGTATTGTCTACTCTCTGACAGTGGTTCTCCAGACCCCCAAGTCTTTCGCATCACCTACCACCTGATCTTTTCAACTGGATATGCCAGGTATTGAGCCTGGGACCTTTTGCATGGCAAGCAGAAGCTCTACCTCTGAGCCTTGGCCTCTCAAGTGACCCATCAGAACTCCAGCTGGGTAAGTTCCCCACACACTTCACCTTTCAAAAATACCTGGTGAAGCAAGGTGTTGGCAGGTGCTACATTGGGGATCCCTGCCATATCTTGTCACAGCATGCATACATACTTGTTGCCCTTGGACATCTATACCCTGGAAAAAGAGATGTGTTTTCTGTTTGAGGTCATGTATAGGATGATGTTAAGGAAGAGGACTGTGGTACTTTGGATCCAACTATGGCTAGTATACTACATCCATTCATCTAAGCTTTCCTCAGGTGCAATAAAGGAATCATAATCTTCTTCCTAGTGATGCTTCAAAGGTATTTTGTTGGGTTCTGTAGCAGAGCAAAAGAAGAATGCAACACACATGTGCATTAGCTTTAAAAGTAAAGTTTACTAATTACTTATGGGAAAAGGGAACTGGGAGTTCAAAACAATAAACATCCTGTCTAGCTGTCTCTAATCGACATCTTGTCTCTGTAAACATACCTCATGTCAGTGCCCCAGGCAAGAGTTGGAACAAAGGCAGTAAAACTTTCCTAAGCCTCCACCCCCTAGGACATCCTCAGATCTATTGATTAGCCAATAGACAGTTCCAATACCAAATCATTATGCATACTGTCACCTACACTATGGTGAGTGATACATACAGAGTTCTCTATTGGCCCTAAGAAAGTTAACTAGGAATTAGCATACACAACATAATTCTCTCATGACATGAGGAAAGCTACTTGCTCACATCTCCCAACATATTCCAATGGCAGCATCACTTTGTTAAAAGGGATATTTTGTTCAGAGCTAGTTGTTTGCTTTATTAAGAAAGTGTTTCTTGATTGAACAAATCACCAGGCGGAAAATATATGGAAGGCAACTGGCAGTTTTCCAGGTGTCAAAATAGTGCATATCTCTAAGTGATAAGCAGCAGGGGGGCAAAATGCAACAAATATAAGTGAAGGTAAGTATTTTCTTTCCTTTTCTCCCCCTTGCCCTCTTTTGTTTCTGATATCAATAAGATTTGGGTATTAGCTGTTTAGGTCCCACTAAGTATAAAGATA
>NW_015192514.1:0-2279 GCF_001447785.1 Gekko japonicus | reverse complement strand
GTGACTGGCCCAAGATCACCCAGGGAGCTATTTTAAACATTCTTAAGGTGTTTATTCCCAGCAAGGGCCTCAGTTAGATGAATGGGTCTATGAAATATGAAATATTTTGAGGGTTGGGGTCAAGGCTCTTTGTACAACAGAGAATAAAAATCTTCTCTCCCCCTTTAATCCATTTGTATCATCAGCTCTTCTGGGTAAGGAACCATGTCTGATTCTGCATTTGAACTATCTTTAGAATAGCGAACCCCAGTTTGCATAAAGGCCTCTAGGCACAATGGTTAGAGGAAAGAATAACAATAATTAACAAAAGCAAGGGAGGCAGGTTCCGTGATAATTATAAACGAAGTAATTAAGAAGCAAATAAATTATATCCACACATATAATTAGAACACGGGTAAACACACTGGGGATGTGTAATGTTGGGGAATGAAGTAGCAGAGTGTTGAGAATACAGAGAAGTGAGATATAAAATTAGCAGCCGTGAAATGTTTTCCACTTGGTTTATGCTTGTCCAGCTCTGACTGGTGTAACTTATAATTAGACTCTCTGCCTACACTAGTGTGGTTCCAAAGAACTGTGGATTAAGGAGAAACTCTAGAATTTCCCAGCACCTTGACAAGTTACAACCTGAAATGCTACACTTAGTCCATTAAAGATCTCTCCCCCCCCCCCTTTCACGGTGACATTTTAGTTCAGCTAGGGAAATTTGCCATCTCGCCATTTATCATTTTCAGGGCATGGACAGAAAAAAGAAGGTTGCTATGAAGAACACAAATAAAATGGATTGCATGTATAGAGGTGAGCTGAAGAAAGCTGATAAATATACTCCCCTGAATGTCAGCAAATGTCACTTGAGAAGCCATTTGCAGCTTCCATAAGAGCCTTGTGAACCGACAAAGAAGAGTAGCAAAACTAGGCAGAACGAGCTGGGCGTGCTCACTTCCACATGAATAGGCAATGAGCACGCTCAGAAGTTACACCGGAGAAGTTGTTAAACTTGATAGATGAAGCTTTTCATTCTAATCACCCTCTCATGTACCATATCCTTGCCATTAAAGACCAGAGAGGAATCAAAGAACAAAGGGGACAGCTATGAATTGTAGGCTTGAAATATTTCCCCCATTGCATTTGTTCACACTGTTCTAATCCTTGGCTGAAGAAATAATATTTATTAAATCAATTTATGCCGGTAGCATGCATACTACAACATGGCTGAGCTTCCAGATAGGTCTCAAAAGAGAACAGTGGAATGATACCATATACAACAAATAATAACAGTACAAAATAGTATGGCACCATCTACTGGCTGGAGGTGTTAGATTACACCATCTTTGTGTTTGATCATAATTTCCATATTAAAAAGTCTTCAAACAGGCTTTAAAAGTCCTCCTTACATATGTAGAATGTGTAATGTTCTGTGAGTGCAGTGATGAATCATTAAAATCATTGTTTGCCATTGATAAAGACTGCAGCCTTAGGCACCCCAACAGAAGTCCATTAGATGTTTCCTCCTTTCATCATTCCATGGTTCCCTGACTGGTAAATTCATTGATCATCATCTTCTAGATGGCATGACCTAAGGCAAAATAAAACAAAAGGTAAAACAACATCTCATAAAAGTCATACTTTCTAACAGGCAATATATTATTGCAGTTCTTGTGATTAAAGATTAATATAGCACATTTCAAGTGTTCAAAATGCTTCATGCACAGTAATCCCTATAAAAACCATGTCAGATTGGCCAATATTACGAACTTCAAATTGGAAATGAGGTGCTGAGAGAAAGAAAACAGAAGCTTGCAGGGTGCTGTGAGCTTGTGACCAAGGGGAGGTTTAATCCTGAAACTTTGTGGCTGATTGCTCACACTCTTGGCTGTTATGCCACACCAACTCTTATGTTCTCAACATGAGCATACCCTCAAAGGTCTTAAAGTGGGTTGACCTTCAATAAGTGGTTCTTTCTTTTAAAATAGGCTACTGGGGTAATACGTAACATCAAATGTGAACCTTAGGAAACCTGATCAAAAAAGTTTCATGGAACAGGGGGAGAAAACTTTGTAGTTGTAAAATCAGAATTAAAAATTGTGTTTATAATAAACCACAAAGACATTTAAGGTGTAACTAACTTTTAACAAGACTCATGATTCCTTTTGAAATACATAAACCAAATTGTCCTAAGTGAATGACACGTATCCTATTCACATAATTATGGAGTATGATGGCCATGTAAAAAACACTTGGAAAAGTTAGGATGGCCCTGGTCACACGGGCCGGATATT
>NW_015192513.1:0-2349 GCF_001447785.1 Gekko japonicus | reverse complement strand
CAGTATCTGACAAAATTACACATTTCTTACCATGTAAATTCTTGTAGTAATTTCAGCGTGGGGGGTGCCAATTTTCCTTTGACTGCTTCTGTTCTTTTAATTTTTCGCCCTCACAACATTTAATACTCAAGAACGGACCAAGTGAGATATTTTAATATGTGCTTGGTGGGTAACTTTCAGTTGTGTATGTGCTCTCTGTCTGTAGCTTGATGGTTTGGTACATCTTCCGGCTCTCTGATTGTATTAAGTAAATGAATCAGTAGATACTAGCAGAACCAGGAATCGTGAATATTTCCTCATAGTCTTTTGATGGCACTTCAGGTAGTCAGGGCAACTGGGAGCCATTGTGGGTCTCCAGGGGATGCTGTTGTTTGGGCCCTTCTTGTACTACATTTGGGATACTCTAAAATCCAGAAGAACGCACATAAGATGGTTGATCAACAGCACTGAGCTTGGGCCCCAGGGCAAATCTGGACCTCTAGAATATTTTTACCCTGTGCTCTCCCCACACCCCATCTCAACAACCCTGCAGTAGATGATTGCTATTTTATTTGAAGGCAGTGAGTAGGGTAGTCAGCAATGTGATGATTTTGTTGCAAGTTGTGTAACAAGTAAAGAAGCAGTATAAAGTTTCTCTTCATGTGAGCCATAAAGGAGCACCTTATTTAGTTAAAATTTGCCCAAACGTTCCTTCACAGAGTTCTGGGTTTTATTCTCACATAAATTCTGTGAGGTAGTCTGAGAGAGAGTGCTGGCTCAAGACCTCATGAGCAGAGGTTTAACCCAGGTCTTTCCAGGCCTAGTCTAACATTCTAAACACTACACCACACTAACACTAATAAGGGTGTTCTTTGGGTGTAGGAGGTTTGTACATGAATGCTATCATTGTGCTTCTTAAACATCTTACTGATACATGGTAGAAAGGCCTTTAGAGCTATAGTTAAAGAAAACAATAATCTGTCATGATACAAGTGTTAAGTACGTTTTGACAGCGAATTTCAGCTTCAATTAGGACTTTGGCTAAACTCCAGACAACTGTGTGCAAGGCCAGTTCCACCATTAGGCAAAGGCTGACAAACTGTCAATTATTTAATGCACTACTGTGTTTTTCTTACTGCCAGTAGCAGTGTATGTAGGGAGGAAGCATCTGAATTTTCCTCAAGTGTCAGAACAGTTTGAGACATACTCTAGGAGCCCGGCAGAGCTTTAAGCTTGTATATCTTGAACAAGAGTTCCCCCGGCCTGGCTGCATGGCAGAGGACTTTCAAACACTGTGACAGTGGTGCAAATGTCTTCTGCCTTATAGGCGGAGTCAAAGGCTGCAAAGTGTGCTGATTAGATGGTATGTCTCACTGAGCTTGGTGGGACTGATTTCTGAGTCATTGGTTCAAACTCTATATAATAGTAGAACAAAGTCTGAGTCCAGTGGTACCTTTAAGACCAACAAAGAAAAAAAAAACAAAACGCCCGGGGGGGGGGGGGAAGCGCGGCTATTTGTGCCGTCGCAGTCTGATGTGCTATTATGCAATGAGACGTGACGGCGGCTTCCCCACAGCAAAGAGGACGACGGGGGAGGAAGCTGCGCACCAGTGCAATCACACCGGGAGGCTTCCATAGGCGGCCTGTGGCAAAGTGTTTGCCTCTACCTTCATTGAGGTAGTTTTTTAATGCGCGATTTCGGCGGCTTGCCACGGGTTCGCCACGGGAGTGCTACACCTCCCAGTTGTTCCCGTGTGATCATGCCCGGATACTCCGCGGGACTCCCCTGCCGTCAGCGGGGCAAATGCTCCGTGTGAACGGGCCAAAGTTTTATTTAAGGTATGAGCTTTCGTGTGCATGCACATTTCCTCAGACACGGTGTCTGAGAATGTTTGTTTGCACACGAAAGCTCATACCTTAAATAAAACTTTGTTGGTCTTAAATGTGCCACTGGACTCAAACTTTGTTCTTCTGCTTCCGGCCAACACGACTACCCACCTGGATCTATCTATATGATAGTGAAGGACCCATTTGTTGCAACCAGGGTCCGTCCCAGTCATATCTGAAGTGAAAGACGAGTCCCTAGTTTTTAGAGTACCGGAGGAACATAACAGTGGGATACTAAATGTTTCCACTACTAATGGCTCATCTTTCCACAGCTTGTCTTCGAATGCTGTTACCCCACAGCTGTGCTGAAATACCAAAAGGTGGCCTAGCAGGGACAAAAACACCTCTGGTGTCGGGAGAGGTTAACTGAAATAAAAAGTAGACCTAAGATGAGTTGAGCCTCCCCTCAGCTGGACCCTGTTGTTGCTGTATGTCTGGGACAGACCTGAGCTTAAACAAACAGGTTTGCAGCCACAGTGTGTA
>NW_015192512.1:0-2364 GCF_001447785.1 Gekko japonicus | reverse complement strand
CCCTGCTAGAACCTCCAAACAAGCTCAATTTTATATATTGATACAGCCTCCAGCTGGTGGCTGGAGATCTCCTGGGATTACAACTGATTTCCAGGTGACAGAAATCAGTTAACCTGGAGAAAATGGCCTCTTCGGAAGGTTGACTCCATGGCATTGTAATCCATTTGAGTCCCTTCTCTCCCCAAACTCCACCATCCTCTGGCTCCACCCCCAAAATCTCCAGGTATTTCCCAAACCAGAGCTGGCAGCCCTACCTGGAGATCTCTCAGTCTACAGAGAGCAGTTCTCCTGGAGAAAATGGCTCTTTGAAAGTTGGCATTATACCTTGTTTAGGTCCCTCCCTCCACCAACCCCCCCTTTTCCTAAGCTCCGCTTCCAAATCTCCAGGAATTTCCCACCCTGGAGCTGGCAACCCTACTCTGCAAAGCTATGGGGGAGATTTGCTACGGTGGTACTGTTTGGATGGGGACTTTGTAAATTAGGTAAAAGCAACTGCAGAGAAATCCCCCAAAATGGCTTGTGAAAACTAAGTATTCCTGCAGAGGCCCAGTATGTTGAAAGTAATTGACAGTCAGTTTAGGGGTGGGGTTAGCATAGAGGAAAACGGTGCGATAATGGCTTGTTCAGACCCTAACCCCAGAGAGATTCTAGAAACCTGAAAGGCAAGCTGCAGGTGTACATGGGACATTTCCAGATTGTTTACCTCCCCCCCACCTCATGATTCTCTACAGGCCCTCCACTTTATTTTTAGTTTTCAATTAAAAAACATTAAAATAAAATAGAACCACCTTGGCAATATCAAAACACATTACACGTAAATCAGAAGGGAGCCTGACATTGCAATCCCAAATAGGGTTACACAGTTCTAAGTTTATTGACGTCAATGGATTTAGAAGGATGTAACTCTGAATAGGATTGCGCTGTAAATCACAAAGGGATTCTTAACTATACCAATCAAATTATTTAAAAATAGGGACAAAATTCTCTGAAACCCAGCCACTCCAAACTAAGATTTGAGATAGAATCACGATGATCCAGTTAAACAAGAGAATGTTTGCTTTTTATGCTTCTGCTGTAACATCTTAAAGTAAAACTTGTGTACATCCCTTATAGGGAGATCATGGACTGCCAGACATCCCACAGAGAGCCCGGCTGTTACAAGTACACCCCCTCAAAGTAATCATACGCCCAGTAGCATTACAGCCAGATTCACAGGTTTTTGGCTAATGAAAATAGTTTTGATGCTTAATGCTATGAATTGCTGCCCTGAGACAGAAAATTGAATATCTTGACATATTGGCCACAGCATCTTCTTGCGACTAGAGTCTGGCCAACAGTGGCCCACACTTCAGTCTCACTGCAAGCAGTGAGTATAAGTTTTTGTGCTGTGTGGCTTTTCTGTGGACATCAGCATGTTGAATGTGGTGGGTTATTATTGTCTGCATATGAGGGGTGGGGGAAGTCATTACCTGGAGCAGGATGTGTGATGAATGCACTATTTCAGCACAGGTGGGGGACAGTAGATATGGGAGCTGGATTTATCAAAGGTGGCCAGTATTTGGCAAGGTTGCTTGCTGCCTATCTACCCTCCGTAGCACTCCCAAGAGCTGATGCTACAAGGGCCCCTATTTTTCCCACCTCTTTGCTAATCTCTCCTTATATATAATTGAATAGTGGGTGCCAAAGTTCTAATTCTAAAATGCACTCCCTTAGTGTATGGCTGATGGCACTGCTCCTCAGCATATATCGCCACCAATCAGAAGGCAAAGCCCGGGTCCCGCCCACACCACAACTGCTGCAACAACCTGGTCTTTTGCATATGGAAGCTGCCCACACTTCAGTCTCACTGCAAGCAGTGAGTATAAGTTTCTTTGTGCTGTGTGGCTTTTCTGTGGACATCAGCATGTTGAATGTGGTGGGTGTGGCTTATTGTCTGCATATGAGGGGTGGGGGAAGTCATTACCTGGAGCAGGATGTGTGATGAATGCACTATTTCAGCACAGGTGGGGGGACAGTAGATATGGGAGCTGGATTTATCAAAGGTGGCTAGTATTTGGCAAGGATGCTTGCTGCCTATCTACCCTCAGTAGCACTCCAAGAGCTGATGTTACAAGGGCCCGTTTTCCCCACCTCTTCGCTAATACTGTACTATACCAGAAGTGAGGATAAAACTGCTTCCTTCTCTGGGATGTTATAGGACAATAAAATTTACCTTTGCATAATAGAGACATGGTTGGAAAAGAGTGACATGATCTGTCTGTTCCAACCAACTCTGCCTGGTTATATGGGCCTCCACCAACCCTGCATACGTTGGCTGAGGAGGAGTAGCTATTACCCTCGGTGGGCATTCTGCTTATTTACTGG
>NW_015192511.1:0-2617 GCF_001447785.1 Gekko japonicus | reverse complement strand
TTTCCCCGTCTATCCATAGTTATGCAACAAAGTATTGAGAGGACTCTAGGTCTGTATTTTAAAAAGGGAAGATCCAGCTGATGATATTATTGCAGGAATAGGGGCTGAGCACGGCATTGGCTAACAGTTAAGATGAGTACTTTTAAAAAAAAAAAGTTTCCCCGTCTATCCATAGTTATGCAACATGTACAAAGTATTGAGAGGACTCTTGGTCTGTATTTTAAAAAAGGAAGACCCAGCTGATGACATTATAAGGATATTACAGGAATAGGGGCTGAGCATGGCTGTGGCTAACAGTTAAGATGAGTACCTTTTAAAAAAAAAGTTAAGATTTTGGTGATGTACAGCTTTAATTCATAGGACAGAGTAAAAGGTAGCAGATTATAAACAGAGATCCAGTGAAATTGTGGCCTCTTCCACGCATGTCTTATCAGCTGTGGGCCCAGGAGAACTGAGTGAAATTTTCCAAAGGACTTGTCCTTAATAAGGACTCCTCTGTCTTTCCCATGAAGGTTAGGTATTTGCTGGGTAGCAGGGATCAAGTTATGAGGAATCTTTAATTGTTTGGTGAGTACGTTTGTATTGTGGAATTTTTTTTAAAGGATAGAGTGTTTAAAGAGGGAGTTGTGTTATGCTTTGATAACAATGCACCATGTACGTATGATCTTCAGCAGATTCCCCCAAATTGAATGTAGAAGTATCTCTCTATCTTCTTGGCTTGAGTGAAGCAGAATGACTCAGCATCCAGTTTAATTACAAGTCAGCATTTGATTGATATGTTTGTAGGAGTGAATGGCTTATGACGGCTGTGTGTGTCACAGCAAAATGACTGTTTGTGGTGATTCAGCCCCTGTCTTTTGGTGTTTGTAGCAACTCGCTAAACTTTGATGGCAAAACAACATTGCATCTGTTGATACACTTTAAAAGGGTATCTGGAAGGCGTGGTTAATGTTGAACACTTTCTACTGCCATTCTCAAGAGAGTCCGGCTTTTATTGCACTTAATAACAGCTTGCCCTTACAAACTGCAAAGAAGGTTTGTAGTCTTGCTCTGTTTCAAAAAGCCCGTGTCTGTGATAGAGCTGCAATACAGTCGTGTCAGAAGTTTAGCTGGGTCAGAAGTATGCTGCTCGTAAAATATCAGCCCTCCCTTGTCATTGCAGGCAGAACATGCCGTTGTGTCGTCTGAATTTGAAAGCTACAAAGTCCGTGTTCATAATGTTTTAAGACAGAAGAATAAATCTTCTCAAGCTGAAACAGATGGGAGCAAACAGGAAAGGTAACTGTGGTCCTTTCCGCACTAGACCTTAGATCCTGATTCAACCCTGTCCCCGAACTTACATTCTATACTACATGCGACTTCACCCCTGTAATTATCTCGGGGTATTTTTTGTTTCTACATTACATTGAGGTCACCCGGTTTCACCCCACACTTGTCCCGGGATAAATGGATGCTGTTATAACCAGGGATAAATGCAAGGTATTGTGTCGCAAGTTGAACTCTGATAAAACCAGGGATGAGATCCAAGTGTGGAAAGGACCTCCAGCTGGTTGACTTTGGAGTATCAGCTTTTGATGCCCAGGAGGACATTTGTCACCCCTAGGGTTCAGCGTCCTCCTGATAGGTGGGTAGAGGTTTCTTTCATTACAGAAGATATGGTTGCTTTCACTGTTCCTTATACTGTCCCTGTTTCCTGTGATCTCAGTGTATTCAGCATACTTTCTTCCTTGTTCCTGCCAGTGAATTCTGCAAAAAGCCATCTGAGCCAAAATAACTGTAGTAAAAAAGCCACTGCTATATTTGCCGATTTAACATGTCTCAGTGAGATCCACGTCCGCTTACTCTTTTTGCGTGCTACACAGGTGCTTCACTACTGAGCCCTGGTCCTAGCCCAAGCAAGTACTGACATCGAGCCTTTCTCCAGTGAAGCAGGGAAAGCTTTGTGTGTGGTATCTTGCCCCATACCTTGCTGCTGGAAGTGTCAGTGGCTTTACCTCTCCTCTCTCCCTTAACCACAGTTGGCTCCTGTGTTGAACTGGAAAACTGGATGTGATCCTGTTCCCAGGGTGCCTCTGTTTGGCACTCCCCTTCCTCTTCCATGTAGCCACAGTAGCCGTAAACAGAGCCATGCACTTCTTGCAGAAATCCCTCTTCCCATCCCTTAGTACCCAAGCTCAATTTGTGTTAATCCTGTATACTGTTTGGTGTAGTGGTTAAGTGCGTGAACTCTAATCTGGGAGAACCGGGTTTGATTCCCCACTCCTCCACTTGCACATCCTGATGTGACCTTGGGTCAGTCACAAGCTCTGGCACAGCTGTCCTTGAAAAAGGGCAGTTTGTGTCAGAGCTCTCTCAGCCCCACCCACCTCACAGGGTGTCTGTTGTGGGGAGGGGAAGGGAAAGGAGTTTGTAAGCCACTCTGAGACTCCAAGTAAAGGGCGGGGTATAAATCCAATCTTTTCTTTTCTTCTTCTACTGAAAATCAAGGCCATCCATCATTTCCTTTCTACAGTTCCATTATCCATCTGTACCACTGAAACTGTTCAATGCCATGGTAAAGTCCTCTGACCTACAGAACAAATTATTTTCATGGTCTGCTAATTATAAATATATATAT
>NW_015192510.1:0-2374 GCF_001447785.1 Gekko japonicus | reverse complement strand
GATCGCGGACATTTTGACCAAGCCACTCAGCGCAGCCAACATCGCAAACCTATGTAAGAAGATTAACCTAATTGATCCAAAGCATGACTGAAATGTTAGAACATGAGAAGGGGTGTTGGAATTGCAAGTTGCTTTCATTTCAGTCATTACAGAGTTAAATGTTGTTTGTTAGCAAACAGGATGTTACGTTACATAATGTATTCAATGGCGGGAAAGTTTGTGGGAGATGTTTATCCTAATGAAGTTACCTGTAACCTTTGTATTGGTCAACTAACCTCTTGTTTGTAGAAATGCTTTGATCTAGCATTAATATATTCACAAGTTTATGGCCCTTTGTGTGAACCAAAGAGATAGTTCTCTTCTAGAAGCCAAGAGAGATAGAAAGATGTAGCTGTTAACATATATTACTGAGAGTAACTATAAGTATGCAACTTTTTATTTTATTTCTTTTATCCAAAGTACCATACCCATGTTTTATTTTGTTTTTATAATAAAGATATTTTTCTTTTACTAAGTGTGGCTCTGTGTTTGCAATACAACCATCGACCTTGAATCAAGAATCCCAACAAATTCCTAAACTTCTGGCTTTGGCACTGAAAAGCCATCTGAATTTTAAAACAAGTTACAGCCCATGAATTTAAGACTTCTGAAAGCTGACGGCATGCATTTTGGATTTAAATGTCAGCTTGGCTGATGATCTCTTGGCTATACTGTCAAGACCCACAATTTGCCAACGGGGACCGTGGCCTGCCTTAGCAATTTTCAGTAGGGTGCCTAGCGGCTACCAATTAATTAACGCAGAGAACGGGAGTGAAAAGAACAGTGGGAAACTTCTGTCACTTCATAGACAACCAAATGTATCGTGGCATACGCTTTTCGTGGCAGGCATTTGCGGGATCTGTTCAAAGGCCCCATCTGTGTTAGCAAATTCACGCAGTCAGAGAGACATCCTGAGTAAACCATCTTATCAAAAAAAGGAGCCTGTCCAGAGACTCTCCCTTCTGTGAGCCTGCCAGATCCTGGGCCACGAATAAGGCTGGTGACCTAGAAATGCTGCTGGGGCAGAGTCTGTCTCGCTGTCACCGTTTCGATCCTTTGCGAGCGGCGGCCCGCTCCTGCACCGCTCCTCAGGAGAGATAGATTTGTTGCTAGAGGTGGCAAATTATTGTCAAGCAAGCACAATAGACTCAAAGTGATATTGACAGTCGGAGGGCCAAATCCTTACTCCACCGGCACGAGAGCTTCTCCGAGCCTCACCAGAAGAGAATACTAATGGCTCCAAGTACTGTGCGTGGGGGAGGGGGGCTCTTTCCAGATGTTAGTCAAATTGCTAGAGCAAGCAGCTCCTGGAGGAGGTGGGGGACACTGTTTCTAGGGGCTCCAACGAAGCTGTGTGCCAATCAAGAGGGGTCCCCCCCAAGAGCTCTTTATAGCATTGCCGGGGATGCTGGTCCGACTGATCAGATGACTGATCAGGTGAGCAGAGCAGAGCAGCAAAGAGCCTCAGGCCAGTTCTGCGAGGCTGCCTGTCAGCCAGAACCTTATGGGGGCAGTTAGTATTTCAACCTCCCAGTCAGTTGTCTGAAACAGAGGGTGCCAGGCAATGCTCCCTCTAAGCTGTGGAGTCCTGTGAGCAAAAAATCTACTCTGTGAGCTACCGGCATTAAAATTGTGAGCAGGCGATTTGATTACAGCATAAATGAGTTTGCTCTGGAGCCCTCCCTTCGTGAGCTAAGAAAAAAACGTGTGAGCTGGTGGGTAAAGAACTGTGAGCTAGCTCACACTGACTCAGCTTAGAGGGAACACTGGCGCGAGGGATGCCAGCCTCCAGGTGGGACCTGGGGATCCCCTGGAATTACAGCTTTTCTCCAGACTAGTTCCCCCAGAGGAAATGGATGCTTCAGAGGGTGGGCTCCATGGCACTGCACCCCACCGAGGCCCCTGTCCTCCCCAGGCTCCACCCCCAAACCTGCAGGAGTTTCCCAGCCTGGAGCTGGCCTGGCAGCCGCAGAAGGTGCACAGCCACGGGGCGGGGGGGGGGAATTCCCCCAAAATGCACCATTCTGGATGTTCAATGCAGATGGATTGCAGTGTGCTGCTAAGAGCAACAGCTGCCTTTCTGGTGAGGGATGCACACTGGGTGCTACCACAAATGCCTGCCCACTGCGGTATCCCAATGGAACACTGCCCCTTAATGGGGAGGGGTGGGTGCATTCGGCTAGACTAAGCATGGCTCGTCTGCATGGGAAGTCTACTCTGCCTAGTTCTATGAGCCCCGAAGCCCTTCCTCCACAGTCGAGAGACTGCCTGAGGGGGCTGGGGCCGCCTAAGGTGGGCAGTGGCCAGAGATGCTAGGGGCCCCTCTGGACAGTAG
>NW_015192509.1:0-2398 GCF_001447785.1 Gekko japonicus | reverse complement strand
CTAGCTCTTTTTCTGCGAAACAACCCCTGCTTACGTGTAAGTAACGTGGTTTTGACAAGGGAGCCAATAGCAGCTCCATGCAGAGGCAGCTTGGGTGTGGAGGGCTACAGCTGCTTCTCCCTGTGTGCACTGTGGTTGCAAACGAAACAGCTGTGTGATACAAGGCTTTGACGTAGCACTCTAGCCAATGCAAAGACTTTGTCATGTGGAGATGGACTGAGTATGCTCCTGCTTCCCCCCCCAATGCTGGGAATGTCCACTCAGGGATCTCCCTGGGTCACATTTCAGCATGGCTTGAAGACTACAATGATGGTGCTCAAAGTACCCCCTCCTCCATGCCCCAAGGGACCTGGCAACCCTACGAGAACTAGCTATTATCTTGGCAAGCAAGTTCCCAGCCCCGGGTTTGCTGAGATAATGGCTGGACAAGGGTGGGTGGGGGGACACCTGAAATTGAAAACTGGTGGCCAGGAGGGGTATTTCACTGCTCTTGGATTTGTACATCCCCCTCTGCAAATGCCCATCAAGGTCACCCCCTCTCTGCCCCTAAAATCCAGGCCTATTTCTGGTTTCAGAGCCTAGCTGGGGGAAACAATTTTAAAAATACCCAGGAGTCATATGTGCTCAGTGGGCAGGAAAGGGTTAAGCACCCCCTGTAGACCACAAAGTCTTTTCTGCAAGTGCGTCAGCTCAGCATTGGTATTAGGAGGGAAATGGCAGCTCCACACTTTCCCATTCCCTCTGCAACATTGTAGGCTGCTCTTATCCCTGGTTTCTGGGTCAGATGTTTCTCCTCTCAGAGGCTTCAGAGAATGTGAGGCTTCTGTTAAGCGGACATGAGTGCAAATATCACAGAAGCAGTTTGGGGGGAAAATGCTATCCAGTGACCGAGTGACTACAATCACGGAACACATCAGGAGGCACATATTATTATGCATTAATTTACCTTCTTTTTTCTCATTTGGAAATAAGTCTTGTAAATCCATTGGCAGATTCCGGCTTTTCTCTTGTGACACAAAGGGGGAAGCACGCCCTCTGGTGGTTCACAGGATGATGTAATTATGTGCAACAGTTTCAAAAGCTGATAAAATAGTTGAATAAATTGCACATGAGGAGATATAGTTTCATGAAAAGTAATGCTGAGGTTTGGGGATACAAATGCCCTGCATTACAGCTAGAACCATCTTCAGCCTTTTACCCAAGAACATTTTTAATGGTACCCAAAAAGATTGCTATTTTTTCTCTCTCTTCTGGTTAAGGCAGAAATGTAATGTTATATTGCAGATCTGCTAGTTTAAATCTAAAAGGAAAAGAGGATTGAAATTAATCAATACTTGTTGAGACAAAACTACCTTTTCTCATTTTTTATTTCAAGTCAAAGAGTAATTAACACATGGAATTTCACTACAGCGGGAAGTGGTGGCAGCTTCAAGAGGGGATTGGGTGAACATCTGGAGCAGAGGTCCATCAGTGGCTATTAGCCACAAGATATAGGCAGAACACTCTGTCTGGGGCAGTGATGCTCTGTATCCTTGGTGCTTAGGGGGGCAACAGTGGGAGGGCTTCTGGAGTTCTGGCCCCACTAGTGGACCTCCTTTTGGGGGGGGGGTCCCCAAAGGGGATTTTTTTAAAATTTGCATTTCTAAAAAAACTACAAAACTACAATGAAAAGGGGAGGGGAAACTACAAGCTATGGGAGAAAGAAAAATAAGGCACTAAAAGCCCAAGTGTTGAAGGTTACAAATTGCTTAAAGAAAAGATTTGTTACGCTTAACAATTACTTTCAGAAATGAGGAGTATCATCAATCATCGCTTCAGTTGTCGAATTTCTGTTCCCTGTACAGGAATATAATATTTGTAAAATACATAAATAAATCACTAGTAACCTAAAATATTAAGTGATATAACTTAAATTACTTATAAAACCATCTCTAAAATATCAACTAGCATGACTTATCCATATTTTCCTCAGCTTAATTGCCATCCAACCATACTTAGCAATTTTGAAGGTGACATCACTGTTTCTATCAGCGAACATTTCCATGAGAGAAAAATAGCTATATATAATAGCAACATAAAGTTCACAAATATAAAGGAAGGACGCCCTAGGCAACCCTAGGACCTAGGAAACTCTTGGACAGCTAATCTACCTACCAGACCCTGTATGGGATGCGGGCTGGTGAATGAGAAAACCGCCAAAGGGGATGTGCAGCACCCACCCTGGCGTGGGCCGAGCATGCACACATACAAATGCACACGTTGGGCCTGGCCAAACTGTCTTTACTGTCCAGAGATGGAGCAATCTGCGCGTGAGGAGGACTTGTCAGGGCCCAGGCAGTTGTACACCCTTTATTTTATTTGTTTAATTTATTTAATTTATTAAATTTCTACCCTGCCC
>NW_015192508.1:0-2707 GCF_001447785.1 Gekko japonicus | reverse complement strand
TCTGAAATGCTAAATGCTGTTTTGGACAGTGGCCTTCCCTAGGCAGCTTTAAACCCCTGAAGTCTTTATATTCCTGTTACCCTCTCATATTGCAGGTAAACCAGCGTGGTTTCTGTGACAGACATAAGAACATAAGAGTAGCCAAACAACACAACACAACTAAAGGAGCCACAAAAAAACGCTCACCAGCCGTCGGCCATCTTTGCCACATCCTATTTCTGTTTGTTTTGCTTTGTCTGTCGCCATTTTGTCTGCGTGTGTTGTTGGTCGCGTGGATTTTTCGCTTGCGTTGTGTGCGTTGAAGAAAGTTTTAAGCTTGGTAGCGTTCAGTTCACCTTGTTTGTGCTGTTTGTCTCCGCTTTTGCCCGTACTTTGAAAGTTTTTCGTTCGGTGGAATGTTGCATAGGCACGTAAATCCTGGTAAAATCTACAAGAGAGAAATATGTGATCCGTTCCTTCAGTCTCCTTTAGCCCACGTGGGCATAACCTATTCAAGAATCCCATGGTTTTGGGCAGTCCATGGCCCCACAGATTCCTAGAAAGGAATCATGTCCTTTCCAGGTTTCCCCAGAAGTGACCCCCACACCATCAGCCAAACAGCCTTTTTTATTTCTCCCCCCAGTGGGGGTATGGCAACCCTGACATTCTCTTTTCACACTGAGAGCAGCTGGACACCCAGGGTTGCCAACTCCAGGTTGGGAAATACCTGGAGATGTGGGGTGTGTGGAGCCCAAGGAGGGTGGGGTTTATATAGGGGAGGGACTTCAGTGGGGTATAATGCCATAGATCCTCCCTTCCAAAGTGGCCATTTTCTCCAGGTGAACTAATCTCTGTCACCTGGAGATCAGTTGTAAAAGCAGGAGATGTCAAGGCACCACCTGGAGGTTAACAATCAACCAGAATAACACACAATCCCAAGACAGTCCGGTATGAAAAAATATGTACAGATGTGTGCTAAGATGCCCACAGAACAATACAATAACAAAAGAGGCTAGATTAAAGCCATAACATCATTTAGTGTCTGGTAATGAAAAGCAACCACTTATTCCTTCACAGAAAAAACACAAAGGTCAATAAAATAACACGTAGCCGTCTGCTCCAGACTCTCTCAGTCTATATCCTTCTAACAGTCTTGTATTCTCAAAAGCAGTCTGCTCCAAATTCAATCTCTCTTTCAACACTTATTCCGGATATTTAAGTGTTTCAGACCTCTGTTTTTTCCTCAGGAACAAATCCTATATAGGGATCTCACATTCAATGTTACCTTCAAGTTGACACTTTCATTGATTTACTTTTCTGTTCATCTATTTGGGCAAGGTCCCCTCACTTTTTTTCAAGCTATGCCTCCAACCACCTGCAGGTTGGCAAGCCAATGAGACTGAGGAACCATCAGAAAAAGAAAAAAAGAAGTTTCACTGGAGGTTCGTAACTCTATGGACACCCATGGCAGCCCGTGCTGAACAAGAGTCACTCTGCATAATCTGAAAGCTTATTTCACAGTTTTGTTTTCTGAATACATTGGCGCGTCAAAAAAAGCTTCTGAACGGCTACTGTAAGCTCTTGGAGGATTGGCTACATTAGGGGTGTGTGGCCTAATATGCAAAGGAGTTCCTGCTACAAAAAGAGCCCTGCGACTTGCTTTCATTTGCTTACCAAGTCACTACGTTTGCGGGATGACACGGTGCGTACATTGATTTAATTATTTTTGGGACCCGTGCCTAGGCGGCTTCCCTGCCACTTGCGGAGAACTTGTCAATTAGCCATGATGTTAATTAAAACACAGAGGTGACGTTTCCCGATTCTCACCTTTCAGCCTGTGCCCAGTTTGCAAAGCCCAGAAATCCAACTTCTGTTGCTCTAAAAGGGAGCAGGTCAGACGTTTGTTGTTTCCTGGCCCGTCAGCAAAAGATCGATTCTGGCACAGCTTATGATAGGCGGGCATGAAGGGGAGGGGGGAATGAAACAAATTGAGCTTCACAATCTGTCCCCTAGCTTTGCTGCTTTTGGAGTTTAAGAACAAAGAGCAACAGCATCTCTTGAACTTGTATGGTCTGCACCCAATTAATTGGAAACCGGACCTCATTTCTGGAATAGGTCAATGTATTTAATGCATCTGTGTGTAGTCGGTGGCCTGTATCCTGTCACTCCACTGCACCCGTATTTTGCCTTGGTTTCTGAGCGCATCCTATTCTTCCATTCTGCATTCCCTCCCGCTTCCACTTCCACTTTGTGTCGGGGCTTTCTCTTGTTTCTGCATTTGTTTTACAAGAATCTGCATTCAGACCGCTTCCAGCACACTGTTGCCCCACACAGAAACTGCTCTTTTTCAAGAACAGCTGTGCCAGAACTATGGTTTGCCCAAGGTCATCCACCAGGTGCAAGTGGAGGAGTGGGGAATCAAACCCAGTTCTCCCAGATTAGAGTGCGCACAGTTTTATTCAGGTACAAGCTCTCCCTCTTCTGCGAGGACAGATCTGCACATCCCCCCCATAACTAGCAATCCAAAACAGTCCAGTGGAGCCTGAGCGGTGGGTGTTGCCTTCTGACATACTTCTGATGATGTCAGGGCATGTGGCATATGCAAATGAGTTATGCTAATGAGCTCCTGCACCTCTTTTTCTACGAAATGACCCCTGATTACAGGCATGTTTTAAATTGATTTGCTTTTTATCATCATCAAATGAGACGGCCAAAAATAAAAACAAAA
>NW_015192507.1:0-2554 GCF_001447785.1 Gekko japonicus | reverse complement strand
TGAATCCCCATGTCGGCGAGGGGGTGGGTTACTAGCTGGTGGTCGACCATGTCGAACATCGCCAAAAGGTCCAACAGCAACAGCACCACCGTCCTGCCCCGATCCAGATGCCTCCGGAGGTCATCTGTGAGGGCAACCAGTGCCGTCTCTGTCCCATGGCCTGGGCAGAAGCCAGACTGGAAGGGATCTAGCATGGAAGTGTCATCCATAAAGCTCTGCAACTCTATCGCCACCGCCCTCTCAATTAAGTTGCCCAAATAGGGCAAATTGGAAACCAACTAAACTGAGACTATTTTACTTTGGACACATTATGAGAAGAGAAAACTCACTGAAAAGGCAATAACACTAGGGAAAGTGGAAAGCCACAGGAAAAGAGGAGCACCCAACACGAGATTGACTAACTCAGTCAAGGAAGTCACAGCCCTCAGTTTGCAAGTTGCCAGCTTCCAGAGGGGCCTGGAGATCTCCTGCTATTACAACTGATCTCCAGACAAGAGAGATCAGTTCCCCTGGAGAAAATGGCTGCTTTGCAGGATGGACTCTATAGCATTGTACACTGCTGCGGTCCCTCACCTCCTCAAACCCCACTCCACTCCCAAAATCTCCAGGTATTTCCCAACCCAGAGCTGGCAACCCTAACTGTTAACAATAGGACAATTTGAAAGTCATTAATTCATAAGGTCACCATAAATTAGAAGCAACTTGATGGCACTTAACACACACACACACAAGATGTGTGATATATCCATCATATTTTATTTTGCAAGCTGTCTTAGGTAGGTACCCTGGAGAGATAGCATAAAAATGCTCTAAAATGCACTAACTAAATAACTAACTAAATAGCAGGTTCTCAAATTCTCATTCCCAGTTAGGCAAAGGACCCACCCACATGAAGCAGATTAAGTTCACAGTGAATTGAAGGACTTGAGGCAAATGATATGGACCATTTGAAAAGGAAGGGATATCCTTCTGACCAGGGGTCGTTTCGTAGAAAAAGAGCTAGGGGAACTCATTAGCATAACTCATTAGCATATGCCACACACCCTGACATCACTGGAAGTGTGTCATAAGGCCACACCCCCTGACATCACTGGAAGTGTGTCATAAGGCCACACACCCCGCCCCCAACGGTCCCGGCCGCCGGATGTTGAATAGCATTGGGGAGAGCACTGCCCCTTGAGGCACTCCGCAGATTAGCGGATGCCTTCGGGACAGCTGCTTTCCAAGAGCCACCCTTTGTCCCTGACCTTGGAGAAAGGAGACGAGCCATTGCAAGGCAAGCCCCTGAATCCTCATGTCGGCAAGGGGATGGGTCACTAGCTGGTGGTCGATCATGTCGAACATCGCCAACAGGTACAACAACAACAGCACCACAGTCCTGCCCCGATCCAGATGCCTCCAGAGGTCATCTGTGAGGGCAACCAGTGCCGTCTCTGTCCCATGGCTTGGGCAGAAGCCAGACTGGAAGGGATCTAGCATGGAAGTGTCATCCATAAAGCTCTGCAACTCTATCACCACTGCCCTCTCAATTGTTGTCCAAATAGGGCAAATTGGAAACTGGCAAATTGGAAACGAACTAAACTGAGACTATTGTACTTTGGACACATTATGAGAAGACAAAACTCACTGAAAAGACAATAACACTAGGGAAAGTGGAAAGCCACAGGAAAAGAGGAGCACCCAACATGAGATTGACTAACTCAGTCAAGGAAGTCACAGCCCTCAGTTTGCAAGACCTGACCAAGGCTGAATAGGGTTGCCAGCTTCCAGAGGGGCCTGGAGATCTCCTCCCCTAAGTGATTGGTTCCATTGTCAAAACGCTATTTCCATTAGAAAGAGGAAAGAAGTCTGACAAGCCCCAGCTAGCCACAGCACACAAACAGCATTTGGTTACAAACTGAGATGCCAGACTGAAAAAGGTGAGGAAGGCGAAATATTGAATATCGATCACAATTCTTCAGCTTACTATCTCCCTTTTTAGTCTGTAGTTACTACTAGCTCAATCTAGCATTTTTATTTTTAAAACTATTTTCATTTACATGCACAAAACAAATGCCAGCAACAAAACCACCTAAAAACCTCGTATCCAACATAAGAGAAGGTACCATCACATTATGACAATATTCCAAACAAAACAAAACAAAAACAAAGAAAATATATAAACCAATATGAGAAAAATCATGAGTAGATAAAAAAGAAGAAAGGAGAAAAGGGGAGGGGGGTGCTTCCATCCCAGTGGGCTGAGATTTTACATAATTTTAATTGATTCCATTTCTGAGAGTATCCTCTAATATAGCTACTCAATGCCTTATTCAAATTTTCAAGGAAGGGTCTCCATGCATTAAAGAAAATTATTTAATGAGTTATAGTCTGGAAATTCCATTAAATAAATCATTAAACTATTCCAAATTGTCTTAAAATCATTTTTCTTTTTTCTCCCCTGAATTAATCTATCCAAGGAAATTCTCTTTGCATTCTTCCAACATCGAGCATTAAGCTTCCCAGCTGCAACTAAAAGAATATAAGGATATAAGAGACGCCAATGTTGGATCAG
>NW_015192506.1:0-2679 GCF_001447785.1 Gekko japonicus | reverse complement strand
CTAAAGGAACTTTCCTGAGAATCAGCCCCCCTGAACGGGGTTAGATTTACATCCAAGCAGACCTGCTTAGGACTGCTCCCTAAGGGCTGGAGCCTTTCTTAGGACTCCGTATGAATCTTATCAGCGAGGACCTTCCACAGAGGGCCCTGCTCTCTTTAGATTTGAGGTGGGCAACCACTAAAGACAGGGCCTTCTCAGCTTTAGGACTCCTTCCCTACAGCTAAGCATCTAGAGAACCCTTTTCTTCACTCGGCTTCTTTGTCAGTTGGGTTGTGTGGATGGAGTGGGGACTGGGGAGGGAAGGGTATGGTTCGCCCTGTTTCGGCTGCTGGGATCAACTTCCATGAAGTAAATTTTATCATCTGGTTTCTGGTGCAGGCCCTTTTCATTTCTGCAGATAAATTAACTGGTTTGAGGTGCAGGAGCTCATTAGCATAACTAATTAGCATAACTTATTTGCATGTGCCACACCCCCTGACATCATCGGAAGTGTGTCAGAAGGCAACACCCATCGCTCAGGCTCCACTGGACTGTTTTTGGATTGCTAGCTATTGGGGGGGGGGACATGCAGATCTGTCCTCACAGAGGAGGGAGAGCTTGTACCTGAATAAAACTTGGTCTTAAAGGTGCCACTGGACTGTTTTGGACTGGGGGGGCTCTGTAACTTACCTGGCTGAGGGCTGCTGGGAGCAGGGGGTGGGGCTTGTTGCATGTGCCCGCCCCCTGGGCTCTTTACTGCCGGAGCTCCGCTCCTGTGTGCTCCTGCAGGAAACGACCCCAGATTTAACTCTTATTAAACTGCCTCCAGAACCACACAAATGGCAGCTTTCCGGTACGAATCTTTCCGGTACGAATCTTTCCAATAAAGACAACTAAGTGAGAGGCACCAGCCCATCCTCCATCCCCTCTTGCGAGTGAATCATTATCCCCTAGTACAATGGAGGTTCGGTATCCGCTGGGTCATCTAAAAGCAAAAGCCACGGCAGCCTTCCCAAGAACAATCGAGAGCGCTGCCTAGCAAACCCAAACAAGTGAACCGTGCTGGCGGGGACAGGCTCTCTGGAGAAGCGGCTGACAGGGGTCCTGTGCGGGAGATCAGCAGTGAATGTCCTTATGCAGGGTCCAGTCACTGGTCAGACCGGCTCACACTATTCACTGCGCCTAACAGGGAGACCTAGGCAAGGCCTCAAGTGGCAGTCCTTTCAACTGCACCTGCTGAGGACTCCAACATGGGACCATCCTGCACGCAGAACAACTGCTCAGCCACTGAGCTAGGATCCCCCTGGCCCAGGGCTGTCTACACCACCTGGAAGCAGAACTCCCCAGGTTCTCAGTTCTGGCTCCAGGTTTTCGGGTCCCTATGCAGGCATTTCCCAGGGCCCCTCTCCCCTCCTCTGCCCACCACCAGGCACTCATACCCTCCTTCCCACCTCCATGCCTTCCACCTGTTTGTATACCCTCCTTCCCACCTCCATGCCTTCCACCTGTTTGTATCCGTCCCTTCTCTGCTCACAAGCCCTCCCACTGACTGTCAGCCACCCTTTCCCCAGAGGCATGGGGAGTGGGCGGGGGGGGGGGGGTGCCAGCATCAGTGGGCCCTGCCAGAAACCATGGACCCTTGCAGCTGCCCCACAGGCCCTGCCAGGTCTTTGCCCGGTCCCGTTACCCAAGATGTAATTGGGAGCGGTGGACATTCAGAGCTGGGAGTTTCTGCATGCCAAGCAGGAGAACTGCAGCCAGCCGAGTAAAATGTTAATGCAAGAAGCTCCCTTAAAGCCCAGGAATGGCCCATCTAGCCTAGTGCAGCCTTCTCCATCTGGCAACGGCTCTCCAAGGCCTCATGAAAAAGACCTCCCCAGCCCTCTTGCCCAATACTCTAAAATGGAGACGCAAACACCACTGAGTATGGCGCTTCTGCAAACAAAACACACGCCCCACCATTAGCTGCAGCCCTCCTGCAAGATCTGTGCAGACACCGATTTGTGTCACGTCAGTGTCCGAATCCTCCACACGTTCAATCGAATACACGTTTATAGCAAAGTAGTATTTATTGAAGTAATGAAGAAAGCTGGTACACAGGAACTGTTTGGAATGGTCAGGAAACGCAGGGCACCAGATAATAAACGAATTCATACAATGCAATAACCAATAATCATGGTTCCCGCTTTCACGGGTGCTTCTAAAACTCGCGCCGAAAGCCTGGGAATTGAAACAGTTCTAAAAGATAAACGATTACTAGCTTCTCATGCCCCAGCTCATTATACCATACGCGAAGACACAACTCCAACTCCACACCTGTTGGCCTTGCCGATAACTACGTTTCAACAGCAGTATTAGCGTACACAGAAAGGAATGCAGATTGCAGGCTGCTGGTAGCATACATGCGCAGTGGGGTCAGGGAAAGGGGTCAGGGAAAGGGCAGAGATGGGTGTACAAAGGCTACACAGAGTTCTTTGGCAGCTTGCTGACAGTCAGCTCTCTGCTCCTTCAAGATCAAGGGGATCGGCTGTGGCTCAGTGGTAGAGCATCTGCTTCGCGTGCAGCAGATCTGAGGTTCAATCCGGAGCATCTCCAGGTAAAAGGAAAAGACCCTGGAGAGCCACTGCCAATCTCAGTTGACAAGACTGACCTTGAAAGACCAACTCAGTTGCATGGGACCACTACTGCCCATTCTGATTG
>NW_015192505.1:0-2424 GCF_001447785.1 Gekko japonicus | reverse complement strand
CATATATCACAAATACCCTTAGAAAAATAAGATTGCTTTTATTATCAGTTTTATATTTCTGGCTGGGAGGAAGCATTCAAATATGATGTTGCATACTGGGTGTGTAGTAGTTAAGAACCACTGACATGGACACTAACAGCAGACAGCTTATGATCACAGTCTTCAAAAGCTCTCCAACAGTATCTACCTAGTGAGAAAGTGATAATGTCCTTGTGACATTTTGAGGAAAAATGCTGGAGTCAGTAGTCATAATTCATAGAGGTTCTTAAGTGAGGCTGACACGCCAAAAACAGTTGTAACAATTGTTTCAGGCTATCTGCAGTGGTTTAAATTAATTGATTGATTGATTGATTGAATGAATGAATGAATGAAATGGTTTATATTCAGATCAACTTTTCAACCATCTTATCTCTAAAATGCCAAGTTGCATAAAATGTGCTTGGATAAAATGAGACCATAGAAATGAGACCATGTTGTGCATACAACGTAAGGGAGTAAAAGGCAAATCGCATAGAGAGAAAATAGGATTGAGGACTGATCGCCCAGCCTAGCCCAGCCCAGGGCCAACTGCTCCAGCCTTACCCTCTACCTATGTAAGCCGAAGAGTAAGAACTCTACTTTTCTCTTAAAGGTTTTGCCATTATCCATATATAATGAAAAATACAGTAAGATACAACATAACCACTAGCTGTTAAAGTTTTCCTCCAAAGATTCCTTGGAAGACGGAATAACAGAGCATTTTAAGTCTCTAGTGGGAAACTTCACAAGGATCTCCATATTCTTTGGGAAACCAGTAATTCATATATTCTTCCAGTGCATTTTTCAGCAATGAAAATTAAATGTTAACTGTCTTACCATTTACACAGCCTTAAAAATCAGGATATAAATGTTTGAAATAGACTAATGATGAAACAGCTGAAGTTGGGGGGGGGGATTCTAATAATGCCTACCACATTTAAAGCATGGCAGATAGAATTACATTTGTTTTCTTAAAGCAGGATTTGAAACTGTAAACACTTCCTCATTAAAAGACAATCATTTGTTTCTGGAATACAGCCAACTTAGTTCTTACCTATTATATCAATCTAGCAAACTAAATCAGATAATTTTTTTAATTCAATATACGTAAGGAGCCACACCACCTTTAAAAACAAATGCAATGATTGAAGATCCTCCTCTCTAAAAAGGAAATGTGGAGAAGTATGGAAATGAAAATACTTAAATGTGAGGCTGATGCTGGTATCTGAAAGTCAAATAAATAAATAGCCAAAATTCATGTGCAGCTATTTAAATGACACAATTTTTCTCTTTTCCAAACAGATAATTACAAAGGCTGGGCCTTGGAGTTCCCAAGGCTAATAATTCTTGGGGATTTCAATGTCCATGCTCATGCAGATGTTTCTGGTGAAACCATGGACCTGGTGTCAATGTGCCATCCATGCCAGCACTGGGACTCTCCCAGCTTGTATCAGGTCCACTCATCAAGCAAGCCACACACTGGATTTGATCTTTGGCATAGTGTTTAATATTGATTTGATGGCTATTGATAAGGTGCCATGGTCAAATAATTATGTTCTGAAGGCCTGGCTGAGTGTCTCAGCCCTTCCCTGTCTAGACTACAAGCTAACTTATATTCACCCACAGGGACAAATGGATCCAATCAGTTTCCAGAATGCTCTGTGGGATCTGATGCCTCCCAACAATTCATTAGATATTCTGATAGAGGACTGGCGTACCCATCTCTCTGAAGCCATCGATGAAACTCCCCCCCCCTTCATTCCAATCCCAAATAAGATCCATGAAACACCACAGAGCTTAGAGGGATGAAGTGGGAACTTAGTTGGTTAGAGTGAGCTTGGCTGTGGTCTCGTGACGAAGCTGCAAGAGCAGCCTATAGGTCACTTATGAAAACATATGTGATGGCGATGAACACTGCTAAAAGGGAATATTTTTCAGTCTCCATCGCATCTACTAGCTCTCACTCAGCACAATTATTTAGGATAATTAAGTCTCTGACCTCTCTCTCTGAGAGAACTTAAAAGAGTAGCAATTCGGCCATTAGTTGTGAGGGACTGTTTCCGCAGTAGTGAAATTCCCTGCATTGACATTGTGTGCATTATGTGAAATTTTCTGCAGTAGATTTTTCCTCAACCAGGTATAAACCTCAGGTTTTCTCCTTCTTAACCCATATTTTCAGAACTCACTAAAACTGGGGATTCCGAAAATACAGGGTAAGAAGGAGAAGACTTCAGGTTTGTGTCTGGTGAGGAAAAATCTACTGTGGAAAATCTCACATAATGCACAGTTTTAAAAATGTCAATGCGGGGAATTTCACTATTGTGGAAATGGTAAGGGTTTCACGATATTTTTTGCAAATAGAGTCTTCCACAATGAACTGCTGGCCAATAGTAATACAGTATGTGA
>NW_015192504.1:0-2895 GCF_001447785.1 Gekko japonicus | reverse complement strand
CGCACTCAACCACTACGCCAAACTGGCTCAGCTGAAACTCGATGGCACTTTACACACAGAACTGCTTTACTCCAGAAGGACAGCCATGTTAGTCCGTAGCATCTCATGAAAATGAGCTAGTATTAGTGCTAGTATTAAAGTGCCACAAGGCTCCTGTTTATTGGTGTACTTCCTCAATGCGTCGTCAGTTTACAATACGCAATATCGATTAACATGTTAACGCCCATGTGATAAAGGAGATTACAAGCAAATCAAGGCACAGTGGTCCGAAACCTACCAATGCCAACCAGATTTTCTACGAACCTGCTTCCGAATTTTCGTTCGTGTAAGGTAGATACCATGTAGTAGCAAAACAGACAGTGACATCTTTCACAATAATGAAGCTACTGATTCGAGCTCTCCCACTATCACAATAGTGGTTTTAACATGAGCATAATGCAACGAAGAATCAGCATATCCAGAGGATAGAAAATACCAAGCCAACTGCAATGAGCTCTCCTTCAAAAGCCCAAGGTTTCTATGTTACCTTCTCCCAGGGGTCATTTCCTGCAGGAGCGCACAGGAGCGGAGCTCCGGCAATAAAAAGCCCACGGAGTGGGCACATGCAACAAGCCCCACCCCCTGCTCCCAGCAGCCCTCAGTCAGAGCAAGAAGCAGCCAGGTAAGTTGCAAAGCTCACCCCAACACCACAGTCCAAAACAGTCCAGTGGCACCTTTAAGACCAAGTTTTATTCAGGTACAAGCTCTCCCTCCTCTGCAAGGACAGATCTGCACGTCCCCCCCCCAATAGCTAGCAATCCAAAACAGTCCAGTGGAGCCTGAGCAGTGGTGTTGCCTTCTGACACACTTCTGGTGATGTCAGGGGGCGTGGCATATGCAAATAAGTTGTGCTAATGAGTTATGCTAATGAGCTCCTGCACCTCATTTTTCTACGAAATGTCCCCTGCCTTCTCCTAATGCATTACTAAGCAATAAACATGAGTCAGTTATCAGCACAACAAAAGAACTGTCATTAAGCAGGAGGAGCAGGGGGGAAAACCAAGTCAATCCTAAACAGAGTTGCCCCCTTCTAAACCCATTGAAGACAAGGGCCATTGAAGGGTGTAATTCTGAATAGGATTATGCTGTTAAAGTGACTAAACTCTAAGCAATTTTTTCTGTTGAGATTCACCTGTAACCTAAAAGCATGTTCAGCAGCTGTCCATTTTGCAAGTCATTTTTAAAGAATCCACTTGAACAAAGTTCCAGTCAAGCCAGCAGACCGGAGGCTTCTGTTTACATCCTTCCTGTCATCTGGGCCAGAGGCAGGTTGCATACAGAGGTGCCAACTCCAGACTGGAAAATTCCTGAAGATTTGGGGGCAGAAGGAGAGGTTGCATTTATCCCCTACCCTTCACTACCCGAAGGAGTCTCAGAGCGGCTTACAATCTCCTTTCCTTTCCCCTCCCCACAACAGACACCCTGTGAGGTCGGTGGGGCTGAGAGAGCTCTTTCAAGAGAACTTCTCCTGAGAGAACAGCTCTGAAAGAACTTGTGACTGACCCAAGGTGGTCACACCAGCAGCTGCATGTGGCGGAATGGGGACTCAAACCCACTTTGTCCAGATTAGAGTCCGTGTTCCTAACCACGACACCAAACTGGCTCTCAGGGCAGAGCCTAGGGAGGACGGGATTTGGGAAGGAGAGGGAGCTTGGCAGAGATGTGATGTCACACAGCCCTCCCTCCAAAGCAGCCATTTTCTCCAGGGGAAATGACCTCTGCAACCTGGCGTACAGTTGTGAAACTGGGAGATCTGCAGGTCCCCACTGGACCTCCGCTACCCATATGGAGAACCAGCATGGTACTGTAGAGGTTACAGTGTTATACTAGAATCTGGAAAACCCGGGTTCGAATCCCCACTTGTGCCATGGAAGTTTGCTGGGTGGCCTTGGGCCAGTCACACTCTCTCCGCCTAACCTACCTCACAGGGTTGTTGTGAGGATAAAACAGAGGAGAGGAGAAGAATGTGAGCCATTTTTGGGTCCACGTTGAGGAGAAAGCCAAGCTATCGGTAAAGTAAATAATAAATAAATAAATGTATGCTGCCAACCTCCAGGTGGGTGGAAGCAAACAACCGTGATGTATTATGCCAAAAACGGCTCCAAAAGCTAAAACCCCCCCCCCCCCATATTCAGTTTACTGGAAGCAATTCAAATGCCATCAACACCAACGGACCATGCATATTATTTCTCGTTTCGTGTATAACTTTATCAAAGTGGGTAGCGTTGAAATGCAATATTAATCCATTTGACCAACTCTCTTGTAGTATCTCTTAAAACACACACTGGGCAGAGAGACAGAGAGAGATTGAAAGTCACCTGTGTTCGCTCACCCTGCCCAAACTATCCATGTGATGCTGAAATGTCTAGGAGTTTGAGTCCAAACCAAGCATAGACCTCTCTTTAGGGCCAGTTTGGTGTAGTGGTTAAGTGAGTGGACTCTAATCTGGGAGAACCGGGTTTGATTCCCC
This sequence comes from Gekko japonicus, assembly GCF_001447785.1. Taxonomy (NCBI): domain Eukaryota; kingdom Metazoa; phylum Chordata; class Lepidosauria; order Squamata; family Gekkonidae; genus Gekko; species Gekko japonicus. Next base: position 386 of record NW_015192504.1, on the reverse strand, counting down.
ACCCCTCCACTTGCAGCTGCTGGATGACCTTGGGCAAGCGTAATTCTGGCACAGCTGTTCTTGAAAAAGAGCCATTTCTGTCAGAGCGCTCTCAGCCCCAACGACCTCCCAGGGTGTCTGTTGTGGGGAGGGGAAGGGAAAGGAGGTTGTAAGCCACTCTGAGACTCCAAGTGAAGGGCGGGGGATAAATCCAATCTCTTCTTCTTCTAGGTCGGCAGGAGTTTCTACTGCTGCAGACAGACTAACAGGGCCACCCGTCTCGATAGAGGGGATTCATGGTGGAAATGCCACAATATGGCAGTGAACGAATGGGGTTTAAATCCCCCTAACTTTGTGGGTTGGCTTTCTCCGTTCTCAATTCTTTCTGAATCAGAAAGGCATGGAAT
>NW_015192503.1:0-2450 GCF_001447785.1 Gekko japonicus | reverse complement strand
ATAGTAGATTAATTGTTCTAAAGGCATTGTAAAATCTAATCAAAGTTTTACATTTTTGGCAGTTGGCTCTTTTAAATGGTTAGTATTGAATGTTGGATGGGAGCCTGGCATTTGCTGCTGCTGGAATTATTAGATGAGAAATTATAGTTAATTATTAACCTATGTTTTTGCATCATTTTCAAGCCTCCTAATTGCATGTGTCTTATTTTGAATACTTTTGGCAATCTTGGGAGTTTATAAACTTTTGAAAATGTTTAGATTGGGAAATGATGTTGTGCTATAGGGCTGGTTTGTTGGATGTGACAGAACAGACTCCATCTTGTGTTTGCTTTAGTTTAGGTTGTTTAGTTAATATGGCCACCCACCCTGGGAAGTAGGGCAAAACTACAAACCCCAGATGCCTCTCTGGCCAAAAAGTGTGGGAAAGCCAGGTAGTGGAGTCAGGAGATATAAATGCTCCAGCCAGCCTGGGTGGAAGGAGTCATCCTGCAACCCTCAGAGAGGCCAGGAGGCCCTTGCTGCAGATTGCCCACAGGCAGAGAGAGGCCTTGTGGATCAGGGAAGGCAGCAGTGGGAAGGGATCCTCGGAGGGATCCAGAACTACCTGTAGAAGGCAGGAGGCCAGGCTGCAGGTTGGTAACTGAACCTCATCCCAAGGAAAAATAAGTATGGGGATCAGTTCAGGGGCAGAGGAACTGCGTTTTGTCTTATTTTGTTTGTGCCCAGTGGTGTTTTCCTTTCTGTGTTTGATTTAAAGTGCCTTTTTGTGTTTAAAATCCTGTTACTTGTAAATAAACAAAATCTTTGTTCTTTGTTTAAAACCCCGGTCTGGTGCACTGACCATGGAGTGTCCCCCACTCTGTCCACTACCAGTGCCTTAAGAAGGGTCCTGGGAGGGAGAAAGCCCAAAAATGTGCATGTGCCAACCCTCCAGGAAAAACCCAAAGTTAGGGTTGTTGTTTTTTTGTACCCCCCAAGGGGGGTATTTTTATTGCATTTTCTAACTACATACTAAAAACTACATACAGAAAATCCAGGGAAGGGGAACTACATCTATGGGAGAAAGTAAAGAAAACCCTCTAAAAACCCAAGAGATGGTGATCATAGATATGTTTCCAAATTTACTTTTAAACTTAAACATAAGTTAACTTTTGTTGAAAATGATCATCTATCTAATTAAACATTAGTGCTTCATCAATATTTCTAGTTTCATAAAAAGATTGTAGAATGATATACAATAAACTTCTTTTTAAGTATCCCAGAGCAGATTAACAATCTATTTTTTCCCCTTTCTGTATCTCAACTGATAACCTTGTTTAGGACCTGCCCTGCTGGCTCAAACTGAAAATATAGAACCCATTCAAGAGTCACTTACTGGACAGGGAGAGGCTAAAGAGCCACAAGAAAATAATGTAAATAGGCAGATTTTGCAGTTCACACCTGGTAAGATAGGCCAAGTCCAAGGTGTTCCAGATGCAGATAAAGATAATGCCAAACATAGATCTACTGTAACAGATGTTGGTTTGTGGTAAGAATTATCACATGAGGAAGTATCCTATTGGGTAGAGAGGGGACCCTCTCAAGTTCTGCATCATTCTGGACCATTTTCAAATTCTAAACGAGTGTACAAAAAGCAGTCCTGCAGGTTTTGCACAAAAGCTCTTTTTTATTCAACAAAAGCAAATGGGGAAACATATAGCTGAGAGTGGCTTACATATTCAAAAGGCCGGATTCATTGCTTTCTTTGTAAACTCTTTCCAAACCTTGCATCTTCTTCCACAGCTTTAGATACTGAAGGGTTTGATGACTGGCAAAACCCCCATCTTATCCAAACTCATGAAAATTCAGAAGCATAGGAATGCCATGTTGGCCTACCTAACAAGGAAGCGAGGGCAAACGTTAACTTCCAAGCTAGAGGAACAAATAAAAGCAGAACAGCAGTACTGGTGTAGTTCGCTTCCGTGGTTTGAGTATGTACAGGTCACCCATCTCGTCAATTCGCTCCCCGATATCTATAGACCTCTTACCTCCTTTGAAAGTCTCATGAAACTTGACCAGGACACATTCTCTAAATATATCTCAATAATATACAAAGATCTTCTTCACTCGCAATCTACAGCCCTATTGAATTACCAGAAGGCCTGGCAAAAAGACTGTGATAGCATCCTATTGCCAGCAGATTGGGACGATATTTGGTCCTCACCATCTTTGCAATCCAAATCTTTGAACATTCAGTTGCAGAGTTATAAGATCCTTACCAGATGGTACCTCACCCCTATGAGATTCCATCAGATATCCAAAACCAATTCTCCTCTTTGTTGGCGCTCCTGCGGGGAACCTGGCACTTTTCTTCATTGCTGGTGGGGGTGCACAGAAATCCAGCATTTCTGGTCCAAGATGGTGTCTTTGAGGGATCTGCGAATCTGAAGCGCTTCGGGCGACACGTCAGG
>NW_015192502.1:0-2486 GCF_001447785.1 Gekko japonicus | reverse complement strand
CAGGGGCTTATAAATGGGTTCTTGGGCACTAATTGTATACAGAGAATGGGTCAGACAGACAGTGCTTTGTTCCTCATAAAGAGACAACACAGCTGGATGTTTAAAGAATAAATGTTGTCTTTACTGAATAGAAATTCGCAAGCATACAAAAACTGTTTCACACATACAATCGTACAAGATCCTTTAGATACAGTAGAAATGGAAAGCAATTAATATTGAAAATAATAAAAGGTTCAACTGACTGGGTGATAACACACAAAAGTATGCCGAATATACTTATCTGTTTCCAGAAGATGGAGTTTGATCTTTCACATGAAGAAAAACGGGAACCAGAGATCTAGCTAGAGGGATTCTAAATACACAGTTGGAATCAGCCAACACGTGTGGGCTCTCCTTGTTGCAATCCAAGAAAGCACTCAAGAATTACCTTTAGCAGAGCTGTAGTTGCCTTGGTGGGGGGGGTGGATGTCTAGCTAGCTTGGTTGCTAGCTGGCAGAGCTTAGTTACAGAGTGGGGTAGGGGTGGCTAGCTAACAAGGAACAAAGGATGTGTTTGGCCTTTTAAAACCTGTTTTTGGGGCTGGCCTCTGGGCCAACCTCTTACCTGTAGTCCATCCTCTTCTCTATGTCTATTGGCCATTGGAAGGTGACGTACCTATCTAGAGGGAGTGGGGCAATATTCAAATTCTAAACCTTTACTTCAATGGGACCATTTGGTCAAGGTGTGAAAGTTGCATTGCCATGGAAACCCTTTGTAGTAGATGCTCTGGCTGGGTCCAAGAGCTGTAAACAGGATGTCTTCTCTGTTGATATGCAAACCAGATAAAGGGTTACCTGCTATCCAGAAACTCCTTGATGGTGGAATACTAGTTGTTTGTGAATGTCTCTTGGCTGAGCATGATAAAGAATGCCTTCTCTTTCCCAAGGCATGCTGGGTAGGTGTGTGTGTGTCCTCATTAGCACGTTGGTGCAAGCAGCACACTGGCACAGCATCTTCCAAGTGCAGGCAACCAAAGCAAGCAGACTACACAGCATTCCCAAACCCATACATAGATGCAGATACATTACATACATATAAGCATCAGCACAATACAAATAAAAAGACATTTTATTTCCATCTGCTAACACTCTCATGAAGAACGTATATTCTGTTCATGTTATTTCTTCAAGTTTTCCCCTGAACTCATATATACCTTCTTTGCACATCCTGGCCTATTGATCCCTTGTCATTTAGCAGTTGGATTTAGTCATCATAGGAGAAATCTGATGTCGTAACAGGTATGCATTTTTCTCTCATGACTTTGATCTTCTTTCTCTCATGACTTTGATCTCCTGTGCAATCAGACACAGACATGCTGTCTTAATTATCAAGTTATGTTTGTTACAAAAACAGAAGAAATAAATACAGCAAAGGAAAAAGGGTTTCAGCCTCAAATCACAATTAAGCGAGCCAGACTCTTGGGAGTAAGTTGCCAGGTATAGAATATAAATGGATCTCTTTCTCATTTACACAGCCTTTCCGATTTGGGTTAGACAGAAATTAGGAATGTATTTTGTAGCAAGTCCCACAACAAAATGTAGGGAATTAGTTCGGTGAAAGGATGTATGTATGGTAGCAGCTGGAGAAGAAATTGAATCTGACATTATCAAGGTTCTTATAAATTTTCTTGTTGTATCATGTGGTTACTATTGCTGGTGTCTTTTGCTCTTTATCACAGCCTCCAGAGCTCTCTTCTATCCTGTGTTTTGTGTTTCTAATTCATGCTGTTCATCAGTCTGACCATATGACCATATGGAATGAAGACTGAATATTTGCAAACTCACCTACAATCTCAGCAGAAATTGACACAGGAAATCCCAAGATGAAAAGAAGAACTATTTGGAATACTGCCTCCTCCAGGGTATTCAATCATTTATAATATTGCACAATCAATTAATATATGTATTTGTGTGTATGGAATTACTGCAGAATGGTGATAAAGGTATTCCTTCCCATCATCAATATCCTTTTATTTTACTGTCTGAAAGTGTTGCATTGCACACATATCCTGGTTAAAAATATAAGTTACATCTGAGCATTTAAGTATAGAATAAGAGTATGGATTAGTGCTTGGGGAAGTACCCCCTGCCTCATTTCCCATGTATTGATCATTCTGTATGTACAGCATCAGTGCATGCACAAGCTGCAGACACATAGAGCTACTTTATGTGCTTTGATATTGTTTCATATCAAGTGTCCAGAATCTATCAGCATGGAACTTGTACAAACTTAAACAAGTGCAATTTAATATGAGAAGGTTGTGTCTGAGGCCAGAAAATGAGAGACCTTGCTCACTGTTTACCTTGTCCCTGATGAAAAATATTCCATTTTCTCCACATTCACTTCAATACAGGGCTATCTTGTCTTGTAGAATGAGATGGTGAAACAATGACTAATAGTTATTTAACATTACTGGAGTAAAATGGTTCTCTACTATATCCTACAGG
>NW_015192501.1:0-2517 GCF_001447785.1 Gekko japonicus | reverse complement strand
TTTGACAGGGTTCCTCATGATGTTCTGATAGCAGGGGTGTAAACTATGGGGGGGGCAGAGGGGCTTGGCCCTCCTGGATTTCCCAGAGAGCCAATGCCCTCCCCAAGGCTGCCGGATAGTATCATGAGGAGGAAGACGACAAAGAAGATGATGAAAAAGATGACTAAGAAGAAGAGTTGGATTTATACCCAGCCCTTCACTCGGAGTCTTAGAGTGGCTTACAATCACCTTCCCTTCCTCTCTCCACAATAGACATCCTGTGAGGTACATGGGGTTGAAATAGCTCTGAGAGAACTGTGAGTGACCCAAGGTCACCCAGCTGGTTTCATGTGGAGGAGTGGGAACTCAAACCCAGTTCTCCAGATTAGAGTCTGCCACTCTTAACCACTACACCATACTGGCTCTCAGGTTCACTCAGTTAGGCTATCAGGTTCTCAGTTTCAGTCAGCCAGTCCTGCTTGTCTTTGTAGCAACTTAACAAGTTCCTAGGAGGCACAGGGCTGGGTGTTTTTGTTTGTTTTTGTAAAGATAAGAGGGAGCGGGAATCTTCAGTGGATAATACTGTCTGTGAAGAAAAAATAGAAAGAGCATGGAAGGAGAAAGGGAAAGATCAGTCCCTCTAGCAATCAGGAGGCCTCAGTGGTTGGACTGAAGAATGTATTTCTTGTAGCCTACAACATAAACTCTGAGGTATGTACAGCTAGATTTGAGTCCAGTAGCACCTTAGAGACTAATACGATTTTTGGAATATAGGCTTTTGAGAGTCCAAGCTTCCTTCGTTGGTATCTGACTAAAGGAACAACAACTCTCAAAATCTTATTTCACCCCCCCCCCATCTTGTTGGTCTCTAAGGTGTAACTAGATTAAAATCTAGCTGTTCTACTGCGGCTACCCTTTGTGAAATTGGATGTAAGTAATGGATAGGGTTGCCAGGTCTCCTCATCACTCTGGCAGGGGGATTTGGGGTGGCCAGGGATGCTTCCAAGGCCCACCCCCAAGCATGACCAGCTGCCCAGCCACCCCTCTCCCTCCCCTCCTGCCCAATTTAAAGGGCTTCAGCTGATCTGCGGGGACCACATGGCCTTGGGCCGCACACTCAGCTCACAAAAAGAGCCTTTAAAAGGCATTTTTGCCAGTGGGATGGGGGCCGAAGCATGTGTGGCTGGGGGAAATAAGTCTTTAGCCATGTGTGTTAAGTGGGTGGGAGAGAAGTGGCCTGTGGCTTAAATGCTGGAAGTTAAGGTGGTTTTGGTATGTAGCAATTAAAAATGCTAGCGTGTCCCCTGCACAATGTGCCCTTAAGGCAATGCACCAGACTTCCGGCGGTGTGGCGCTGCGCCACGGGCATGTTTCTCGGGAGCTCCTGAGACGCCTGACTCTTGTGCGCTCTTTTCGGAGCCCCCTGAGGTGTAGGGTTGCCCCGCTCGGTTCTCCTGGAGGGAGACTGAGGGCATGAGGCTTTTCCGCCCCCCCCCCAGCTCCCTGGCAAGGACGGGGGTGAGACCGGCGTGCCTCGAAGTGGGAGCGTCATGAAGAATGGGAATATGGTCGCCATATTCCCGCTTAGCAGCTGCCAGCCATGTTTTTAAACCTTTGGGGTGAATGTCTTTTTTCTTTTCCTTTTTTCCACTTTTTACGAGGATATTTCCGTGTCACATTGAAGGACGTGCTCTATGAACAGTGTTGTTGTAAAGGAACGAGTGCTGTTGTAAAGGAACAGATTCTTACCATCCCTCCTTCAGACTTCCCAACTGGTGCGAAAAAACCGTCGAAAACATTTACGGGACTGGAGAATGAAGAGTTTTGAGGGGTAAGAGGCAACTTTTTGTGGAATTACCATCTTCTCTTGTATGTGTAAGGGGATAAAAGCATTAAAAACTTTTGCCACAGATAGGGGAACAAAGCGGAATTAAGTTAATAAGGAAAATGGTGGCGTTCCTGCGTGAGGCAATAATAACTGAACTTAAATCAGAACGCTTCCAAAAAACTCTAAGAGATGAATTGGAGAAATCACTTAAATTGGCATGGGACAGGATGTTGAGTAAACCCCAAAATTCATTTGTAGAGGATAAGGATAACAAAGAGCAACTACAGAGATTACAAGGGCGAAATGACGGCCAGGAGAGTAAACTGGTGAAAGAGCAGCTTGAAACGCAGCATGATAGGCAGCACTCGGCTGTAGAAGAAGAGTCAAAAGAAACAGACCTGCTAAAAGATACTTTGGGAAGAGGAAATAAGCCAAAAGTATGAAAGGGGGGCAAAAAGTGTTTTAAGCCTTCCCGGAGAAATAAGAAAGTGATAGGCTTCAAACAAACGAATGAGGACCCAATTAAATATGGAAGAAACTTTTTGGGAACTTTTATAAAGGAGTACAAAGACTCACGACACCTGCAAGAAAATTGGGAAAATGAAATCAAAAAGGAAATGGAGAACAGCATCATTGAAATGAGTGATGAGGACCAGATACGATTTCTTATTTACCGTGCTATGAACATGACAGGATGGAAATGTTTGAAA
>NW_015192500.1:0-2774 GCF_001447785.1 Gekko japonicus | reverse complement strand
GCTACACATCAAGCTCATGCCACGAATGCCCCCTGGTGGAGGAAAAAACACCCAAAGTTTGAAGGAGTAGGTAGCTCCACGGCAACCCTTTTCTGCAGCTGAGAGAGGGCCCTGTTTTCAGCCTGGAGGTTTCCAGCGGGCTCCAGTTCTGCAGAATGTGTCAGTTTTCTTACTTGCCTATCCTGGGGTTACAAGGGAGGTTCTTATGTCAGGATAGAAGGGCTGCTCTTGGTGAGTTTGGCACACCGGGATTTGGCATCTGGATCCGGAGACTCGTACTTTTTCAGATCGGCACAAAAAAGGACCTGATGAGGGAAGAAAATCAGAGTTAGCAAAATGTTAGCCGAAACACAGGATAGCTAGAAGGATTAAAGGGGAGGGGAGCACTGCCAAAGAGTGTAAAGGGAAGGCCGCTCTATGGAGAAATATCAGCTACCCCAAGGTTCCTAGCTAGGATTTCTAAATATCCCAAAGAGGGAAGCCTCCACTTTCAAGGTAAAAACCAAACACAGACAGACAACATTCCCATTCAAAAGAGCAAGAGTCCCGTAGCACCTTAAAGGATAACAAAATTTGTGGCAGGGTATGAGCTTTTATGAGTCACTGCTCATTTCTTCCGACAGAAGAAGAAGAAGAAGAGATTGGATTTATACCCTGCCCTTCACTACCTGAAGAAGTCTCAGAGCAGCTTACAATCTCCTTTCTTCCCCCTTCCCTTCCCCACATCAGACATCCTGTGAGGTAGGTGGGGCTGAGAGAGCAGGCATGATTGGATTTAGGTATGATATGCAGAGGGGTAGCAGGCATGGAGAAATCAGCATTGGCAATAAGACAGGAAACCTACATCTTGATTCAATCCAGGTGGATGCACTGTCTTGAACTTCATTATCAGTTGCAATTATCAGTTGCAGATAACTTCATTATCAGTTCATTGACCCCAATTGCAATTATCAGTTGCGGTTCAAGAGTCTCTCTTGAGCACTGACACACAAAAGCTCATACCCCCTGCCACAAATTTTGTTTGTCTTTAAGGAGCTACTGGACTCTTGCTCTTTCTTGCTGCTACAGACAGACTCACACAGCATGATTCATGTCTTGATCTACTCCCATTCAAAATGTTTTAAAGACCTGGCAGGAAATCACCACTTGGAGCCAACATTTACAAGATAAGCCAGACATGTGTGTACTCTGCTTTAATGTGGCCTAAAAGAAACAGAACTTCTTGAATCTGGGACCTTCTCTGTGCAAAGCAGACACTGTCTACCACTGAGCCACAGCCATGCCACAGCAACCCTGACCAAAGCTACGCACACATAACATCAGCATGATTCATGTTTTTTTACTTACCGCCTGGGCCCAGCCAGCATATGGTCCCCACAGGCTCCGGAAGAAGTTCCCTGAGGGCAGAACAGAAAGCCGTTAAGAGAGCAGGCTTTGTGAGTTCTACGCGGATAAGCTTGGCCAGCGGGTGGAGTATGATTCAACCTCTCGGGATAGTCTAGGGCCAAGTTTTGCAGCAAAGCAATTCACTCTCAGGCTCCCTGTGTGAACAGGTGGCCTATCCAACTAGGGCAGGAACAGGGCAAGAGAGTGTGGCTACACCTCTTCTTAAAGTAAAGGTAAAGGTTCCCTTGGTCGAAAGCCAGTCGAATCCGACTCTAGGGTTGCGGTGCTCATCTCCGTTTCAAAGCCGAAGAGCCAGCGCTGTCCGAAGACGTTTCCGTGGTCATGTGGCCGGCATGACTAAACACCAAGGGGCACGGAACGCTGTTACCTTCCCACCGAAGTGGTCCCTATTTATCTACTTGCAATTTCTTGCTTTCGAACTGCTAGGTTGGCAGGAGCTGGAACTAGAGACGGAAGCTCCCTCCGTCATGCGGCACACTCGGGTCTCAAACTGCTGAACTACCGACCTTCCACAGCCTGCAGTTCAGCGTCTTAACCACTTGAGCCACCGCAGCTCCTACACCTCCCCTTAGCCGCTAGCCAATCCCAGCTTCCATCTGAAGAGCCCTGGCTCCCATTCACAGGGAGTGCTGGTAACAGCCAGACTTACTAGGCTGGCTTATCCCAGGGTAGAGTTGGAAGAAGCGCAGGGCCTGGATGGGAGAGCTTCTGGACACCCTCCTCTGCGACCTGCCGAGGGTTGCCAGCTCCGAGTTGGGAAATCCTTGAGATTCCAAGATGAAGCCTGGGGAGGGCGGGGTTTGGGGAGGGGAGGAGCCTCAGCGGGGTATCAAGCCACATGACCCACCGTCCGAAGCAGCCATTTTCTCTAAAGGAACCAATCTCTGTCAGCTGGAGATCAGTTGTAATTCTGACAGAACACCAGGTCCCGCCTGGAGGGAAGCAACTTTAATCCTGCCGTGTCTCTGTGTGTGTGATGAATAAACATGCAATAGGTTAAAAGTTTTAAACAGGAAAAATGTGCAGTGCCTGATAGGTGGAATTTTACCAAACGATCGATAACTTTATTTTACTGTACATATCACTGGCCTTTCTTCTGTCCTGGAATGCAAGTCGGTTTACAGGGCAATTCCCATTCAGGCCATGAAAAAACCGAGACCTTCACCAGGGCTGCTTCATCATGTGCCCTACAACCATCCCCTGGGCTGCACCCTATACTTGATGGCATTCCTACATTTGCCGTGGGTTAAGTAGGCAGGTCAACTGAACATGCGTGAGTACAAAAAGTTGCCTTACACTGTTAGACGATTGGTCTATCAAATTCTATATAGTCCTTTTGGATTTTTGGATTCTCCAGGGGCTCAAGG
>NW_015192499.1:0-2933 GCF_001447785.1 Gekko japonicus | reverse complement strand
CCCAGTGCAGCCATTTCTGTAGTAAGTCAACACTGGAGTGGAAGACAAGGAAGAAGCTAGTTTGAACTTATTTCCACAGCTTCCTGTGTGTTTTAACAGCAGGGGGATCTCATCCTTGGCACCATGTTTTGTGTAGTGGAGCAAACAACAAACACTCACTTCTGTTTGGCTGAAGGCCTCTTTAACAGCAGTAACTGTAGGGCAGGTAACTTGGCTACTTCTTATGTATTGAGTCTGAACTGCCCTTGCAAAAGGACTGAGCTTGGGATGCATAACAATAGATGGCTAGGATCCTAGAATGGACCAGTAGGGAGACAAGGATCTTAGAGTAAACCAATTGGGAAACAATAGAGTGTAAATAGCCTATCATTGGGAGTGGAGTGTTTTTGGGTGTAACCCTTTTCAGGCATCATTACCTGGCTTCGGCCAGGGATTGCAGTCTTCTTTCTCTTGCCGAATCACTAATAAACGATGAGCTGATTACTTCTACGTGTCTGAACCCAGAATATTTCGCTACTGAAATAAGGAATAACAATGCTTAAGCTGTTTCTAGAGCACCGAGTCCCTCCTACTCTCCTGCTTGCTCTGAGGTCTAATAGGATAGCCTCTTAAAGAGGCAGTACACAACAGTATTCTCAAAAGAAAGTAACGTAGAATCACAGTCACACCAACTGTTTATGCATTTAATGTGTTATAATCATTGTTTTTATTTTTGTTTTACTATACAACATATGGCTTTAAATGAACACAATTACAGTAGAAACAGTTTATGTGTATTAGATATGACGCCTATTCGCTGCTGAGAAACTTGTTACGGTTTCTGTTGGCTGTCACCTGTGAGAAATAACCTGGAGATGTAAGGCAGCTTTTGGATAACAGGGTCAGGTTCCACGGCCAACAACTGAGTACACACTTATCAGAAAGGTTATACTTTATTGCAGAGCTACAGATGCATTAACAAAGTCACTGTTAGGAATGGCGTTGCCCCTACAAGCATAATGGGATATAGGGTATTCGTATGCACCCCCCCTTCCTTAGGCCAATTAGCCACATTCCCGCGTGTGGGAGAAGGAGCCCCAGGCTGTTAGAGCCGAAGCTTGAGAACCGAAAGCGCTCCCATGGTTCCCTGAATCCCAGACACTACACACCACCTGCAAGGCCATAGATAAGCAAGCGTTACAGAAGCACAGAAGGAATGCAGCAGTACTTGGTACACAGGGCAAGCAAGCACCCCACCCCCAATCCTTATGGCAGCATAGCTGACAAACAGAATGTGGGAAAAGGCAAAGAGACGTAACTACCAGAATAACGTGCATCCCTTGGTTTCCAGTTTGATTTGGGAACTTTGTTGCTCACTGTTTAATCTACTTTTTGGGGTGGGCCAGCCCTGTTTCCAGCGACTGAGAAAAGAAAAGAGACACGATATGGTGGCTATGTCGGGCCGTGATTGGTGGCGCATGCTGTAAATCTGTACTGTTGATGCAACGCCTGTGTGCAGAATACAGAATGAGATGGAGATTCATTTCAGCCTCAGGAAAATATTTGCCTACATGCCTGCCAAGGAAAATGTGTTTGTAACGACACCCAAAAGATCTGGGACGGAAAAAGGCCAATTAAAGATGTCTACAGTAAAAGTATGGTCAAAGCAATGGTATTCCCAGTAGTCATGTATGGCTGCGAGAGTTGGACTATATGGAAGGCCGAGCGCCGAAGAATAGATTCTTTTGAACTATGGTGCTGGAGAAGACTCTTGAGAGTCCCTTGGACTGCAAGAAGATCAAATCAGTCCATCCTAAAAGAAATCAACCCTGACTGGTCCCTGGAAGGCCAGATAATGAAACTAAAGCTCAAATACTTTGGCCACCAAATGAGAAGGGAGCACTCACTGGAGAAGACCCTGATGCTGGGAAAGATTGAAGGTCAAAGAAGACGGGGACGGCAAAGGATGAGATGGTTAGACAGTGTCATAGATGCAACGAACATGAAATTGAGCCAACTTCAGAGGACGGCGGAAGACCGGAAGGCCTGGCGGGAGCTGGTCCATGGGGTCGCGAAGAGTCGGACTCGACTGTGCGACTGAACAACAACAACAGTAAAAGTAACCTTGACCTGGATAGCCTGATCTCATCAGGTCTCAGAAGCTAAGCAAGGTTGGCCCTGGCTAACATTTGGATGGGGAATACCAGGGCTGCTATGCAGAGACTGGTGATAGCAAACCACCTCTGAACACCTCTTGCCTTGAAAACCCCACGGAGTCTCCATAAATGTTTCAGTGCCTAGGTGTTAACAACATTTGGACACCTGAAGGATGGCAAGCGGCAGCAGCCTACCTCTTGAGACACCAAAGACAATAGGGAACCCTTAGTGTAAAAGTATAGCCACAAACAACACCCACCAAGGGAAGACCATCTACAATTCACAACTATGTTCAAAACTATATATTACATCCATCAAAATACCAAGAAGGGTTAGTGGTCATAGCCCAATAGAGCGTCCAGACATTGATCCAACAGATTGCTCGTAACAATTGGTCTATGGACGCTATCTATGTATGGAATTACAGAAAGTCCTACCGTTGGTTTTGAATATGTTCTTTTTTTTTGAACTGTGTTTAATTGTTATGAGCAATCTGTTGGATCAATGTCTGTACACTCTATTGGGTTGTGACCACTAACCCTTCTTTGTATTTCGATGAATGTAATATATAATTTTGAACATAGTTGTGAATTGTAGATGGTCTTCCCTTGGTGGGTGTTGTTTATGGCTATATGTCGTGAGACGCAGCTGCGAAAGCTTTCCTAAGACAGGTAGGGGGCCTGCCTGCTACTGGGCAGCATCCCTCGTCCCTGTAGCTCTGCTTAAGGAAGCATTCAGGTGCCTGATAGTCTTGCCAGTAGGGAGATGGGGAGGTAGGGTTGCCAGAACCAGGTTGG
>NW_015192498.1:0-2561 GCF_001447785.1 Gekko japonicus | reverse complement strand
ACTTTGAGTTGCTGGGGTTTTACTTTGAGAGTCACTTTTATATAGATCAGATGTTACCAGTGGGCTGTTAAGTGTCTTGTGCAGCATTTGAGCATTTTAGCTCTTTCCTTGTATGGGCCCTCCAGCATCACATAGGGATCCCCACAGTGGTGCAGTACCTGGATGTGTGGCCTTGGGCCTTTAGTGGGCACAAGTGCCTAGGCTGAGGCTTGGCCTTTGCGGTGGCAGGATGTTATTCAATACAGATTGTGGCATGGTGAGCACCAGCTTATAACCCCTTTGGGGCACAAAGGTCTTGTCAGTTCAGTCTTAGGGCCCTGCAGCCCAGGGCAGAGAAAACAGACTGCCTAAGGGATTGCACGGGATTCTCCTCCCTTTAAGCCTTGCAGCTCGGGGGGGTTTGGGTTTCCTCGGCAATTACACTGGCCGTGCTGGCCAGATGTAAGCCATATTCCTTTGGCTTGCGTCTGGGGCTGGGTGGCTCGCCCAAGATCAAATGGTGAGGGAGGGGTCTTAAGACCCCTAACCTTGACCATGTTGCATACTGTTCCTCTTTGCCATTATGTTTGCCATTATGCTTGTTGTCAGTTAATAAAGTAGCCCATTAGTACCCAATCCTGTTGTCTGCCTCTTGATTCCAGCTTGGGGGGCAAAGGCTCACAGGGTACAAAACAGACCTGGAAATATACTTCTGGGGCACTTTTTACCCCAGTTCATATAACAAATTGATGTATAAAAGTACCCCATCATCCAGGGATCCATTTTAAGTGTTCTGCAGCTTCTCCTGACACTTGATAATTTGAACATTTACGAAGGACCGTGAGACACTTGAAAGCCGAGGAAGCCGAAGGCCGGAAGAAAGAGCCACCACCACCTGGGTGCTGGTAGGCTGACCCACACCCTTGAGAATGTGGCCGTAGCTAGGGAAGTAACAAGTGATTAGCACTACTAAATTGTAAACCGCCCAGAGACCCCCATGGGGAGGTTAGGGCGGTATAGAAATCGAATGATAAATTAAATAAATAAATAAATAAATAAAGTGGTCCATTAGTACCCAATCCTGTTGTCTGTCTCTTGATTCCAGCTTGGGGGGCAAAGGCTCACAGGGTACAAAACAGACCTGGAAATATACTTCTGGGGCACTTTTTACCCCAGTTCATATAACAAATTGATGTATAAAAGTACCCCATCATCCAGGGATCCATTTTAAGTGTTCTGCAGCTTCTCCTGACACTTGATAATTTGAACATTTACTTCACCACAGAGAGAGATGTTCTTGAGATAAAACAATGTACATTACAAGTATGGGACCACAAGGACTTATAGAGAGCATCACGTTTTCCCAGCCCCCACTATCAGCAGCACCTGGGAGAAGAAAATTGCATCAGCCTACTTGCACCCCTCAATCCAAAAGCAACAAGGACCTTCAGACTCACAGGCAATCAATTTCTTCATTCAAACCTCTTGGAACCAGAGTATCCAACATGAAAATCCAGAAGGACTCCCTTTTCTTCAAAAGTCAGATTGTTGTGAAGAGTGCACTTGCAGTTTTTGTATGATCCAGAATTTAAGGTCCTTACCTGTATGTCCAAAGGACATGAAGTGCTTCACAAGTGAAGCCAGTGATCTTTGCTGTCTGATACAGCTTCTGTGTTCAAATATTCTCACTTTAACCAGCCGTGTTGTCATTCCTACATACAATAAATTGTACAAGCACTGTATACAATAAATGACCCCTTTATTAGAGCTTTGAGCATTGCAGATTGGGCCTAACTGGGTAAATTTTGCACCATTTTTTTCCAGTTAGCTACATACCTTTTCCACTGAAATTTAGAAGACTTCTAAATTTGCAGTTGTTCAGTCATATACTTTATGTGCATTTTAGATCCATGGACATATGACATATTGTACATCTTGATAAGGTGCCCATATTGTATCTCAAGAATATTTATCACCACTTACACCATGGGTAAACAGCTTAGTGTGAGATGCTTAATTTTTTTAAAATGTTGCTTAAAAGACAATAGATTATTATCTTTCTTCCCCCTTTCATTTTAAGTCCCTTCTGTGCATGATGAGTTTTATGTATACTTTTCCTAAATTTATGGAGTGATCAGTTTGAATTTTACCACCAAGAAAGACTTTTAGCTGAAACACATTTGGTATTGGTTCCTGTATATGAACGTAAATTGTATCTTTTAACCTATATTCATATGATTGGACATTTGTCTTTATATTAGGATTAGGTACTTATATGTAAAACCATAGGAACAGACCCGGAACGGTTTGGTTGCGGTATTCTCGTTCACACCACAGCGAATGAAGCGGAAGGATACCGTGGAGGAAGTGCAACAGAGTGTTCACACTGTTGGGCTGCCCTGGCGGGCTGCTAGTAGCTCTTTCCGTACTGGGCTGCATGTGCCCATGCACATGGGTGCATGGGCACAGCAGCAAATAGGGCATGATCGTGCATGCCCCAATGGCGCCTGCCGGGGGAAACAGCCGGTGCCTATTATCAATTATTGCAGGTTGTTCCCTCCTTAGCAGCACTTGCGTTCACA
>NW_015192497.1:0-2785 GCF_001447785.1 Gekko japonicus | reverse complement strand
TAAAAGACTAGGAAAAGCCAAAAAGTGACGTGTGCAAGATCAGAAGCACTGGTCCACCAGTGGGGCCAGAACTCCAGAAGCCCACCTACTGTTGCCTCCCAAGTACCAAAGATACAGAGCATCACTGCCCCAGACATAAGAACACAAGAGAAGTCATGTTGGATCAGACCAATGGCCCATCCAGTCCAACACTCTGTGTCACAGAGTGGCCAAAACCCAGGGGCCATAAGGAGGTCCCCCAGCGGGGCCAGAACTCCAGAAGCCCTCCCACTGTTGCCCCCCAAGCACCAAGAAGACAGAGCATCACTGCCCTGGACAGAATGTTCCATCTATCCTCTGCGGCTAATAGCCACTGATGGACCTCTGCTCCAGATGTTTCTCCAATCCCCTCTTGAAGCTGCCTATACTTGTAGCTGCCACCACTTCCTGCAGCAGGGAATCCCGTGTGTTAATGACTCTTTGGCAAATGGGTATCTATGTACCTTTAAAAAAAAAAGACAAAGAGCAGATTAAACTTTGAGAGGAGGAAATTGGCATCTACGCCGAAGCTGCTAAGAATGGACCGGAGGAACGGTGTCAAATGAATCCCCGATGCAGAGAACTTAAGCTCAGGGGTGCCACGGCAGGCGGGCATACCCACGGTAGGCTGTCACTGTTCTTATCAGAGCTCTGCTGCCGGCTCTTCTCTATCTGCTGCTGCGTGTTGATAAACCGGGTGGAGATGGCTGAATTTGGGCCTGCCACACAACACCCTTCCTGCCTAACGTACACAACTTCTTTTGATTAGCCGAAGCCCCTTGGCCTGGTAAAACAGGGCACCAAAGCCTCACCCTACTGGTACACGGTCTCTCCAGCACCGAGCACGGGATGCTGCCCTTTTCTGAGTCAAACCACTAGTCCATACTGCTTGGCCGTGTACTCCTCAGACCAGCAGGAGATCTCTAGACCAGGGGTGTCGAACTCATTTGTTATGAGGGCCAGATCTGACATAAATGAGACCTTGTTGGGCCAGGCTGTGTGTGTCATAAAATGTAGTGCCAGGTAGCGGAGATATAAACTTTATAAAGGACACAAACACAAAGGGGTTTTTAAACTTAAAATAAAAACATGCTTAAAACATTAGCACTCTTGCAATATTTTGTTTATTTAACAGTGTCTGATAACTGACGCCTCTTGCTCTGAATTATTGCATCAGAATGTCTGTGCTGTTGCAATCTTGAGTGTGCTGTTCAGGTGTGTATCTGTAAGCTGCAAACCTACGATCACGTAGCAGCAGCAGATCTGGAAGAAGCAGCAGAAGACAGCCAATTCTACTGCGGGCCTGACAGAAGCCCTCCAGGGGCCTGATCTAGCCCCCGGGCCGCATGTTTGACACCCCTGCTCTAGGGTTTCAGGCCTTCCCTGAGACCTTTTCCTTGAGATTCTTGAAACTGCAGATGGCTGAACCTGGAGCCTTCTGCATGCAAAACGGACTTGACCCCGGAGCCAAAACCTTTTCCCTGGTCTGTGTTCAGCTTCGAAGGGAACGTTGAGAATGTTAGAGAGGCCCCATGATCTCTGAAGTTCTACAGCCTCGGAAAGAAAGATCCTGAAGAAATCGTTTTATACGTTCTCCATATTTCTGAGCAAACGCCTGCAGGGAAGGAAAGGTGTCATGGCTTTATACAGAGACACCTGCTGAAGTGGATACCGGGGCCAGCTGCCATCCTTGACAAACATCAAATACCTTTGTTGCTATTAATAATAATATTTATGCACGAGGCGGAGATCAGCCGCTGCGAACAAGGTGTGGTTTGAAAGACAGGTGTGTTTGCTCTCTCCGGCTGTGAGGACAGCGTTCCCTCTCCAGTTTTGAGTTCCACGTCCACCTTTTCCGGACACGAAAATGGAAACTCCCGTATCGCTCGCGTGCCAGAATCCCCCCCCCTTTCTCTTACCCTTGACAATTGACTTGAAGGGAGAGTGTTTCTGGGCATACACAGAGTGTTCTTCACATCCTGGGAATGACAGTCTGTTTTAAAGCTCCTACTGGCAATAGCTGAGCTCTCCAAACCTTTCCAGTTTCCTAATTTTAATTATTCAGGGAGTATCTTTTGTTTCTGCAGGTCGAGGACTGCAAAATCCTCCCAGAGCTGAGACAGATGCGCTCTCCCGGGCCTTCTTCGCTAGTTCAGACACCATTTGTCCATACATATGTATGGTGCCAACTTTTTTGTTGCCTGTGTTCTTCCGCCTTTAACGGCAGCTTGCTTGATTAGCAGACTCTAGCAGGCAATCTCTTACCTTCGTTGCCATGAAATGGCTCATTTGCCAGTTTCTGCAGGACAAGCTAAAAATCCAACAGCCGTCACGGCTGCTGCTTACTCCTAAAACACCAGTCGGCCAGCCTGGTGGTGAACATGGTTATGCATTTTCATCCTGGCGAGGATCAGTTTTGCATTTTTCTTAAGTTGGCCTCTCCTCTCCTGTTCAGTCAGTGTCTCCAATTTGGAAAGGTCCTTTTGGCGTTCTTCTCAAGCTTTTCCACCATCCTCTGGGCTTGCCTTACTATCCAACTTTGATTCCAAATCCTTGATGGATATGCCTGGCCTAAGAAAGAATACCACTCCACTCCTTATCTGAGAGGTAAGCAGTGACTCACGAAAGCTCCTCCTCTGCCACAGATTTTGCTACTGGACCCTTGCTCTTTTCTACATACCACTCCACCTACACTGGTTTCTAGCTTGCTTCCACGCTCAGGTCAAGGTTCTTGTATTGACCTTTCAATGCCCTGACTTGGATAACC
>NW_015192496.1:0-2584 GCF_001447785.1 Gekko japonicus | reverse complement strand
TACCCGATCCGTTTCACTGGAGGTGCTGCTGGGGATTGGACCTAGGAGCCCATGAGCCACAGACCCAGACATCTGTTCAAGGCTGTTGGCTCAGCTTAGTGGCTTCTTCAGCTTTACGTGTAGCCATGACATGCATATGCCTCCTGAAGCAGACTTGCCTTCTCCTCTTCCGCTGAGCTTTCACCAGAGCTCTGGCTCCTGGGGTCACATGGCCAGGCTGCCTCTGCTTACAGACGTTTCTCTGTGTCCATCATAGCTAGGCCTGTAGCGGGCTCAACCATGGGTGGGTCTTCAGAGTAAGACCAACCACCATCAGGACACGTAAGTTTTCCCCATGGGGGAGCCGTGGCTACGTGGGTCAGGGCCAGGAAAATGGCGTGGGAGGAGAGCTCTGAAGCTCTTCCAGTCTGGATCAGGCCCGTGCTCACCCGGGAATTCAGCTTCTGTCTGAGGACTCCTGGCATCAGTGTGGGGAACCCGTGGGCTTTGGGCATCCAACCGACTTACGTTAGGCGTGGCAATGGCGGGAGAAGGCTCTTTTCCCAAGAAGGGGTGAGCATTATCCTTACATATCCCTGGTTTTACTTGTGTTGATTTCCCAGAGTTCTCTTCATGTCCCGCCCTTTCTCTTTCTCAGGGATGTCACATTTGCCCCTGAATGAAAGCACCTGGACAATGAACGGCAAGGTGGAGCAATTGCTAAGTAAGGCGAGAGGCTTGTCCGTGGAAGAGAGAGCTGACGGGGAGGAGCCGCCCTCTGCTCTGGACACTGAGGCGGTACCTTTGGTCTCACGGGAGCCTCCTTTCTGTGTAGGCCACGATGAGAAGACTTCCCAGCCAGAAGTCTCTGATTCCTTGCTGCTGTTTCTGAACCGGAAAGGGTATGAGGCCACCTTCCAAAGCCTGTATGACCTTTCGTTTTCCTTTCTCAAGACTCTGTTTTGTGGCTATGCCAGTGAGGAAGACCTGACCGATTACTTAGGCTTGGTGAGGGAAGCCGCAAAACGAGCCCGCCTGCTGTGGGCCTTGGCACGGCTGTGCTGTCTCTTGGGGAGGATGAGTGTCCGGAAGCTCAAGCTGTCTCAAGCACGAGTTTATTTTGAAGAAGCCTTGGCGACCTTACAAGGAGACTTTGGAGACCTCTGCCTTGTCACCACTCTCTATGCAAACCTGGCCGGGATCTACCTGAGGCAGAGGAACAGAGAGAAATGTGCCAGCCTCCTCGACAAGGCTGCCGCTTTGCTCATGGGGGTTCCCAACTACATCAGCAGCACGGCCATGGAGTCAGCGGTTCTGAAGCACGCTCTAAAGAGAGCCGTCCTCAGCCACAGCAGGCGTGCAGAAGCCAGAGCCTGCTCCCTGCTAGCAAAGCACTATTTGAACTTTAAGCAAGGGGAAGAAGCACTGCCCTTCCTGGAACGGCTGCAGCTTCTGAACGAAGAAGTGGGCTTCCAAGACAGCTCCTCGTTAGCAGACGGCTGTTTTCTGCTTGGCCAGCTCTATGGGCGGAAGTGTTTGCCTCACCTGGTGCTCAGCTGCGCCCAGAAGGCCTCCTCTTGCAGCTCAGGTACTTTGCCCGAGTCTTTCAGAAGCATCGGCCTCGTAGTTAAAAATGGCCCCCAGGCTGTGGGGCAGGCACCCCCCGCCCAGATTGCTCCTTATCTCAGGCAGATGCTCCCCTTGCTGGACAGCAGCAGCAGCGCGCATGGGAAACTGCACGGAGCTGTCTGCGGCACCCTTTCTGTGCTCTGCAGCCGTCACAAGCAGTACAGGAAAGCCATTGATTACATGGAGCAGGGCCTGGATAGAAATGTGCAGGCAGGCACCAAAGAAATCATTAACCACTTGGCTTTTCTCAGTTGGCTGTACATTCTCAACAGGCAAAACATGGTTGCTGTGGATATTTTGAATGCCATAATTGAGTCTTCCCAGAGCAGCCATCAGCAGTTGGGTGTTGCACATAACATGCTGGCCATTGCCTTGGAACGGCTGCATGACACCAAGCGAGCGGCGGAAAGCTACTATAAAGCCCTGCGCATTTCACAGGAGACCGGCATGATGCAGAATCAGGCAGTCGCTTTGGCCAACTTGGGGGTCCTTTGTTGGCATTCCTCGGCCAGAAGTCTTGGGGAACGCTTCTTGTTGAGAGCAGTCAAGGTGTTCTCTGGACTGCCCAGTGTCGACTGGGGCATAGATTTTATAGAAATCCTCCTCCGGCTGGGGGGCTGCTATGCCAATGGTGCGTGTAAAGAAGCAGCCAGGTGTTGTTACGAATGGGCATTCTTGGTGGCCCTGGAAACAGACCATTTGGAAGGTGAGTCTATTCCCAGTCTTCCCAACCTAGATTTGGATATATTTCTTTTCCTTTGAGGGCCTTCTGACTCCTGAGAGGAGGAGCCACTCCCTGCACTCAGAAATGTCAGGAAAGTGACTCGGCAGTGTTCTTCATTCTCTGTCTCAAAACTGTTAAGCCATAAGTCCCCTTGAAGTTTTCCTAGTAAGTTTTCTCAGTTGTTACCGCTTCAGTACTCCTCCATCACATAATGGAGAGCACCACCCATTTGCTTGAATTGGTCATTGCGCA
>NW_015192495.1:0-2699 GCF_001447785.1 Gekko japonicus | reverse complement strand
TGGCCTGGGTGGGCTAATCCTGTACAGTCAGAGAATCAGAAAGTAAAGATAATTGTCTACCCCAGCACAGGTACAGTATCTGGATAGGAAATTGGTTTTGTCATATCATTTTGACAGTAATCATCAAAAATGTTCCAGAGTGCCCTTATGCCCCAAATATGGCTGATCCGAAGAAACTAGAGTTGAGAGGTCCTCGTTGGCCACCCCTAGGAGAAATGGGAAGACAGGGACTGCAGAAATATGTGTTCTGTGACACTGTAATGTCATTTCCAGGTTTGTACCTGGAAATGCTTTCACAGCATCATGTGATATTCTAACAATTCCATGGTTTTTACTAAGAGATCTAGGAAATTCCTAGGATGTCATAATACAGTGCTGTGATGGTACACAACTGGGAATGATGTCATGATGCCACCACTGCCTTTGAACAGCAATGGGAATATGGGGTCCAGGAGGATGGGAGTTTGCCTGCCATAGTGGGCATGACTGTGAAATGCCAAAATTGGCAACCTGTCAAGCCAAAGAAGAATTAGGGGAAAGGAAACTGCCAGTGGGTAGAGCTGGCATTTCCCCATGAGGTGCCACACGAGGAGGGAGACTCTGGTGTCCCTCTTCTGTAGCTGCTGAAAGTGGACGTACATAAAGATGGCCCCAAAGTTATATGAGAGTACTGATAGTGGGAGATGAAGTTCTCAGCATGCATTCCTGGCCCAGGAATTATGTTGGGAAAGAGGATATCTGGAAAATGTAAAGAAGGAACCAATTGGAGGAGGAGGAGGAGATTGGATTTATACCCTGCCCCTCAGTACCCAAAGGAGTCTCAGAGCTGTTTACAATCTCCTTTCCCTTTCCCTCCACACAACAGACACCCTGTGAGGTAGGTGGGGCTGAGAGAGCTCTTTCCAGGACCATCATTGCAAGAACAGCTCTGCCAGAACTATGGCTTGCCCAAGGTCATCAGGCAGCTGCAAGTGCCTCCTCATTGGTAAAGTCTCCTGTGTACATGTCAGCTTACAATTTGTAAGCTGCTCTAGACTCTAAGTGAAGGGTGGGGTATAAATCCAATCTCTTCTCTTCTTCTAATAGGGACAGTATCATACAATGAAAAAAAAATATCCACCCAGCATACATTGCTGCTAGATTTGTGCAGTTTTTGCAACCATAGATACCATCTTCAAGAAACATCTTATGAGATTTTTGTAGACAATGGGACTTACAACTTGGGCTGCATCCATACATCACTGGATATTGCACTATCATTTTCTGATGGTAATCTTTTACAACCGGATTTTCTTATATGTCCAAGACGGTCCACTTGCACATAATCGCTGAAGCACAGTGATAGTGCACTATCTAATAATGCATGGATGCAACCTTTTTTTCCATGTTGAAACTCTACAATATGGCTGTTTTAAACTCCTTGAAGTTTGAAAAGAAAAGGTTGACTGATGCTGCTGAACATAGTCCAAGTAGAGCTCTCTTCCCATTTTTTAACTTGTCTTTTTTTCTGGATTCCTGAGAGTCCCCCCACACAAATGCCAATTTTATCTTTCTTCCCAGATTCCTTTTGCTTTCTTTTTGCTGTAAACAGCTTTTGAATGTGTCCTGGTAACAGTTAATATAATGCCACAGTGGACTAAATTACTGGCAAATTAACTTTACATTCAATGATAAATGCTTAATTAGGCACCAATTCAAGTGTTTGACAATGTAAGCATTTCATAAATATTGCTTGCCTGTAGAAAATGATCGGTTGCCCAGCATTAACGCACAGTACTACATAACTAATAAGCATTTCAAGGGAGGGGAAAAAAAGACTTTATACAGGGTAAACTTGTTTAGTTAAGATGAAAATTACAAACTTTGCCATTGGCCAATACACTACACTGTAAAGACTAATTCAAAATATTACATACTCTGCGGGAAAATCCACAAGGGTGCATAGGGAGTTACTTATTATCAAAGAATGGGGAACATGGGGTTTAAACTGCAACAGAGTTCTCTAGAGAGAGGTTGAGAACATAACTCTCAAGAGCCACCAAAACTTTGCCGGAAATGAGACTGAAATCAAGAAAAACATCTGAGGAATGTAGTGGTAAACCCGAAAGGTTTCAACGATTGCAATCAAAAAGTAAGCCCCAACAAATAACTGAGTACAGCTGCGTAGGAGTAGGACTGCTTCCAAAGAAACCCACATATGACCAGCCACATCCCCCCCCCCCAAAAAAGATTTTAAATGTGCATATTTCAGGGTTTCAAAGGCCAGCTAGGGATGAGTATGGACATTTTACTCAGATACCGATATTGTTATTGAACAATTTTTGTTCAGATTTTAAATATGATAACGGCACAGGTTAGGATTCATTCATCGATTTGATAGCTGCTTTCATTCTAATGTCCATCTAAGCTTGCCTGGGGCAAATTAAATTCTTCTGCCAGGCAGCACAACTTCCAGAAGGGGACAGGCTTACCTCCCTATACCCTGCACATTCCATTTTTATTTTAAATAAAGCACGTCTACCCCAAACTCTGCTTTATACATGAAACAGTGGACTCATGCATATCATGGAATAGATCCTCATTGGGAGTTTTTGGACTTAGTCCTAAGTAGGTCTAATCAAAATCCTACACAGGTCTATTCAATGGGGCTTGCTCTCACACACATATTTTTAGGATTGGACTATATGACACCCTTCTCT
>NW_015192494.1:0-2722 GCF_001447785.1 Gekko japonicus | reverse complement strand
GCATTGGTCCCAGGCAGACCCCAGCATTCCTGACTCCTCAGCTGGCAACAGACAAAATTATCTAAAATCGTAATAAAACCCGTTTGAAGACTGACACTGATTTATTACTTTGGAAGTACAATGTGCACAGCGCGATAGGTAGCCCGCCCATTACGATTAGGCTGGCCAGACATCCTGCATTTCCAGGGATGCCCTGTATTTCAGGAACACTTCAGTTCCCTGGCACCCCTTCTTTTTGAAACGATAATCTGGAAAACCGTAATTGTGTTTACAAAGAGAAGGGGCAGTAGCAGAGAGCTGAGGCTTAAGATAAGTGGGCCAGATAGTGGATTAGTTCTAATCGGCAGGCCTAGAAGGCTATAGGGCTGTGAGCAGAAGACAAATCATAAATTTGGACTTTATAGTATACCGCTTAGGGATTTTCCGACTCTCCAGAATTTCATATCTTGCATCTTTTTCAGGAACTGCAAACATTTAGCCCTCATGCTTGAAGCCAAAAACTATACATGGGCAGATATTCACCAAACACACCCAGAATCTAAAGGCAGTAAGACGGGTGTTTTTAATGACCTGAAAGTGAGAGATATCTCTGCAAAGCTCCTCATCCTGTGTTCTCCAACCCTCCCAAACTTCCTGTTTTTTTTCCCAAATGCCCTCTGTATTCCTCTTCTCTATCATCATTTAAATCCTGACAGAACAATGTGAAACTCTGTAAATCCCCCGTCACCAAAAGCCTTTCAAAATCCCGCTTCAGAATAAAATAAGCAAAATATTAACATGATTCCTTATCACAGATTTTTTTGGTTCTCTGGACCTAGAATTTCACTCCATTTCTTGGCTCTCAGTTATGGTAATATAATAACCAGATTCCCCCCCCCCCTCAAAAATGTCACTGTGCCCTTGATCCAACTCTTTGCACATGTAGATTGAAGTCCTACAGAATATGCTCCTGGGAAATAAGCCCCACTGAATAAACAAAGACTTACTTCTGAGTAGACCTGCTTATCCTTTAGGGTTGCCATCCTTAGGGTGACATTTCATACCAGAAATGGTTATCTCAGAATGATTGCAGCCTCAAGGGGGCATTCACCACGTTTCCTTGCCTTCTCCCATATTATTTAGCAGGCCATCTGAGCCATTATGTAGTAATTATAGTACAAAGCAGCCTGAACATAGCCTGGAATACACACACACACTCACTACTTTTAAACATTACATTAAGCCATCCTTCTCATCCTTGCCAACATGGATTTTTCAGTTTTTCTTTTTTTAAATGGCAATGGAACATCATTATAATGTCATCACAATCTGTACATCAGGTTCTCTGAATCCCCAAAATTTTTGCTGTTGGTGGTTGTTGTTGAAGTAAGTCTTTAGGCGTAGCTTCCCCAGAGTATTTCAGCAGGCAGAAACACAGGCATGCACAGAGCACGACTTTCTTGTCTCCCCCTTCCAGGAGCAGGATTTTGGGGGGTATTTCAGGCAGACATGGGAAAGGGGAGGCAAGAATGTTGCACCCCGTGAGCACACATTCTTCTGCCTGCCATAAAAGCCCCCCCCCCATGGGGGAGAAAATGGCTATTGTGGGGAAAGGGGCAGGGAATTTGGCTGTCATGTAGATGGGACCAGAAAAATCCAAAGTTGGTTTGTTTTGATCACTTGCTGCGCTAACCATGGTTAATTCAAGAAACCACAGTTTGAACTCAATTCTACCTGAAGACAGTTTTAAGAAGTCAGTTAAAACTTTACCTGAACCTAAAATTTCTCTTACCATCACAGTGTTAGTCCTTAAACCGTTTAGCAGCAGTATATCTAGATGCAACCTTAGTCAACCTTAGACAATCAGAATGGGAATGTTGGAGGTGGTGTGAGAGATAAAACAGCTTGAAGCTATTGAATACTGTGAACACAGATCTCAGATGAATATTCTTGGCACAGGAAAATATCCTTTCTTTGAAGGACTGGCATAATTTCAAGTTGAAATTCAAAATAAGTAAGAAAGGGTAATGTTGACCAGTGTGAATTTATCAGGGATGGAAAGATTGCAGTAGTTAAAATGATTTTTTTTACTACCGTAGAATGGCAAAACCCCCAAAAGAATAGTCTTAGTCTTGCAACTAACAGGGAGGGCAAAGGATGAGATGGATATACAGTGTCATAGATGGAACGAACATGAAATTGAGCAAACTTCAGAGGACGGTGGAAGACAGGGAGGCCTGGCATGATCTGGTCCATGGGGTCACGAAGAGTCGGATTCGACTGTGCGACTGAACAACAACAACAAACTAGATGATAGTGCTCATTTACCTATTATTCCATTACAATGCAGCAATATTATTTAGTATAGATTGACTTATATAGCAAAAAAATCATTTTCATACTGAACAAGAATGTGAGCATGGACTTCTGGTTTTTGGCGACACAAAGGTGGACACAATGGCGGACCCTGGTGAGCTCCTGGGGTCGCGATCTGAATGCCAGCAGATAGGAGGGGTGCAATTGTCCGCTTGTGTTTGGGCTCCTAGCCGTGGAGTTTTTGAAAGATTGCCTCTTTTCCAGCTCGATGCCGAGGAATTGAGACTTCCCTCTGAATTGAGGAATTGAGACCGCCCGGAAGGTCCTGCCGCTGTGCGACCGCATGGCTCTAGAGTCACTGACCGGGACAAACGCGTGAAGATCGGGCGTTTTACACCTACCTGAGGCAGGTCTTAGGACCAACGAT
>NW_015192493.1:0-2951 GCF_001447785.1 Gekko japonicus | reverse complement strand
ATTAGATAGATGCATGGAGGACAGGTCTATCTGGCTACTAGGGGTGGGCTCGAACCAGGAATATGGAGGTTCGTTGGAGGTTCGTGGTTCGGGGTTCGAGGTTTTCACAAACCACGAATATCCAACGAACTCCCCTATTGCACGAACTGGTTTGTGGTTGGGGGAGTTCGGCCCAGCTGGAAGTGAGCTCCGTAGACATTTAAATGTCTTCAGAGCCCCCTCTGGGTTGGGCCACCCGACTGAGTTCTGCGAGTAAGCTCTGAGGGCCTTTCTAGGTCTTCGGAGCTCGCTCTGGGAGCTCAGTCGAGTTGGGTCTTTTCAGTTTTATGTGAGTGGAAGCTTTATTTTCCAAGGCCTCCGCTTTCTACCCTCTGGTTAGGTTCTGGGGTGTACCCACGCTCAAGTCAGCGACTCAGCTTAAATATAAATTAAGTTTATTAGCTTAAGGAGTATTGCATGGCATAAATCAGTAAAATACAGGCAATAAGCATCAAACAAATAAACCTTGCTGTCGTGATCTAAAAATCCTTCCATCTAAGATTTTAGAACTTTGCTATCTTCAAGCATCCTAGAATGGCAGTCTTTACTCATCTTTCCCCCACATCCTTCAGAGTATGGAGGGCCTCCCCATGCTCAACAGGTGTAGCATGGGGCATGCCAGGGTGAACGAATAAAAGGATGATTAATCTACGTGCGTTGAGAAGCCCTCTTTTCTAACAACCAATGCCTCGCTCGGCAACTCAACAGCCAATCAGAACCAAACAGTTAATTGGGGTGTTAGCTGGGGGGGGGGGGACTAAGGAGGGCAGAACTGTCTCCCAAGGTCAAATCTCCGGGAAATGGAAACCGCTGTGCAGATGCTGATAATCAGCAAAAGAAGCGCTTCTGAAGAAGCTAGAATCCAAGCAACTCTTAGACGTTCGAAACCAGGGGTGTCGAACTCATTTGTTACGAGGGCCGGATCTGACGTAAATGAGATACCCCCCCCCCCCCATAAAATGTAATACCAGGTAGCGGAGATAGGGTGTTTTTTTAAACTTAAAATAGGGTCCTTCTTTACCTAAAATAAAAACATGCTTAAAACATTAGCGCTCTTGCAATATTTTGTTGATTTAACAGTGTCCGATAACTGACAGCTCTCGCTCTGAATTATTGCGTCAAAATGCCTGTGCTGTTGCAGTCTTGAGTATGCTGTTCAGGTGTGTCTCTGTAAGCTGCAGACCTACGATGATGCAGCAGCAGAACTGGAAGAAGAAACCGAAGACAGCCAGTTCCACTGTGGGCCTGATAGAAGCCCTCCGGGGGCCTGATCCGGCCCCTGGGTTGCATGTTTGACACCCCTGTTTTAAACCAAAGTCCAGCCATCTTATTAGAACCTGGAACTGAAGCTATCAAGTTCATTACGGGGACGTGGCTCAGTGGCCGAGCATCTGTTTGGCATGCAGGCCCCGGCTAGCCTGGTCAACATGGACCTTAGAAGCTAAGCAGCAGGGTCAGCCCTGGTTAGTATTCGGATGGGAGACCACCAAGGAAGTCCAGGGTTGCTACGCAGAGGCCGGCAAGGGCAAACCACCTCTGTCCATCCCTTGCCTTGAAAACCCTACGGGGTTGCCGTAAGCCGGCTGCGACTTGAGGGCCCTTTCCACCATCACTGACTCATGTTCCCTTCCCTTGTAGGAGACAACATCTACTCTGCCATCAGTAAGAACGGGGCGAAGCTCATTCGTTTTCGCCGGGTGAGAGGACCGTGGGACCTGTATTCTGGAGATTCGCTGTGGCGTAGTGAGTGTGGCCAGTCGTGTTCGGGGCGGGCTTCCCTTTCTCCCCTTAACTCTTCTCCCCCCCAAAAAATACACATGTCTGAGAGTGCTTAGAAGTGTCCAGAGCTCATCGCTCCTATCGCACTGCAAAAATTACAACACCCCTTGAAGGTAGAATAGTCCTGTTCTCCTCTGCATTACAGATGTGGGGCTTGAGGTAGAATGAGCTATTATAGCATTGGGAAAGGCACAGAAAAGGGCAACTGAAATGATTAAGGAGATGGAATACCCTCCCTGTGAAGGAAGGTTAAAGAGGTTGGGGCTCTTTCGCTTGGAGGAACGGTGGTTAAAAGGTGACATGAGCCAGTTTGGTGTAGTGGTTAAGAGCGCAGACTCTGATCTGGGAGAACCGGGTTTGATTCCCCACTCCTCCACATGTAGCTGCTGATGTGGCCTTGGACCGGTCACAAGTTTCCTCAGAGCTGTTCTCTCAAGAGCAGTCCTCGAAAGAGCTCTCTCAGCCCCACCTACCTCACAGTTGTGGGGAGGGGAAGGGAAAGGAGATTGTAAGCCGCTCTGAGATTCTGAATAGTGTGGTATAAATCCAATCTCCTCCTCTCCTCCTCCTCCTCCTCCTCCCCCCTTCCCTGCAAGCAGGGCTCAGGGAGACTTAAAACAGAACAAAAGCAATAAATAGTACAAGTTCAAATCTAAAATCCCTATAGCATATCAAATACCTATAACTTAAGATGAGCCAAGTGACAGAGATTTACAAAATTATGCCCGAGGTAGAGAAAGAGAGCCAATTTGGTGTAGTGGTTAAGTGTGCCGACTCTAATCTGGGAGGAACCGGGTTTGATTCCCCACTCCTCCACTTGCACCTGGCTGGATGACCTTGGGCAAGCCGTAGTTCTGATAAGAGCCGTCCTTGAAAAAAGAGCCGTTTCTGTCAGAGCTCTCTCAGCCCCACCTACCTCCCAGGGTGTCTGTTGTGGGGAGGGGAAGGGAAAGGAGTTTGTGAGCCGCTCTGAGACTCCTTTGGGTAGTGAAGGGCAGGGGATAAATCCAATCTCTACTTCTTCTTCTTTCTCACAATACAAGGACTCATGGGCTCTCCATTAAATTAATGAGCTGTAGGCTTAGAACAGGTTAGGGTTAGGGTGTCCTTCTTCACACCAAAGAGTCATTCAC
>NW_015192492.1:0-3018 GCF_001447785.1 Gekko japonicus | reverse complement strand
TGAACCTCACAAACTGAACCAGTTTGTCTGGTGGCTAAAAGATCATGACAGTTTGAGGGTTGGGAACTGGGCATGCCATGAACCGAACTGCATTTTCTCAGTCCATCCCATCCCCAGAAACTGTCAGGTTACCAATGTGATAAGACTGACAGATGTTACTCTCCATGATTTCAAGCTACAAGCCTCTTTCAGAGGTATGTCAAAAGGCTGCCTGGCCCCTCCCTGGTTTGCTTGCAGCTTCCTCTAGCTTGTTTACATCCAGACCCTAACAGTCCAATATTAAGTAAAGGTAAAGGTAAAGGTTCCCTTGCTCGAAAGCCAGTTGAGTCCGGCCCTAGAGTTGCGGTGCTCATCTCCGTTTCAAAGCCGAAGAGCCAGCGCTGTCCGAAGACTTTTCCGTGGTCATGTGGCCGGCATGACTAAACACCAAGGCGCACGGAACGCTGTTACGTAAGTAGCACTATTTATTTGGGATGCTACTGCTCATGTGCCAGTGCCACAATCTTGCTAATTAACCGTGTAATCACCTGTGTGGATATCTAAGCAATTATGAATTTAGCTTTCAATTGAATCCAGATAATAGGAAATTGGACCGAATAGCTATAAAGGGAAAAAATGCAGTTATTATAGACATCACTGTGAATTAGGTTGTAACTTAAATAAATGCTTGAGATTGGCTATGCTTCATTTAGCAGTGCAATATATGTTCTAAGGAAAGCAGAAACTGTGGATTCCTGCACTTATCTATTGTCATGCCTATTTGTAGTGGCTTGTTTTTTCTGATTTAAGGGTCATCTGCTATCTTTGCATTTGCCAATTACCATCCTTGTGTGATAGCATTTTTAAGTAGATTCTGTTTGTATTCTTTTTAAAAAATATATCAGACATTCTCTACTCCCTTAGCCTGCATTCACATGGCCATTAAGCTATAGTTTCCCAGTAAATGTGACTCAGCTGATGTTGTTGGTGTTGTTCTGTGCAGTTCACACTTGTGCACATTTTTCTTTTTCCCACTGGCAATACCATGTTCAGTGAAGTCCTATGAAGTTATCCCAGGGCTTCCTGCTCTGACTGATAGACACAAAAGACATTTTTGTCATAGTAAGAAGTACTGGGTTCATTCCACATTCTGGTCTCCACATGTACATGCTGAGGGACATTATATAGTCTTCTTTCACTAGTATTTCATAATTCCTCTATATTTACCTTAAGGCTTTTGGCATTTCTTTCCATTGAGAACTATATTTATATCTTCTCAGATGGGAACGGATGGGGTCTACTCCACAACTGACTTTCTGTTATGCCACAGAATTTCCTTTGCTCATAAGACTAGTCCAAATACTTAGTCTCCTCTCCCTAGCACAGTGAAGCTCTCCATGGCACTTTTTTTTTGCTGTCAGGTCACAGCTGACTTATGTTGACCCCAAGGCAAGAGATATTAAGAGGTAGTGTAACATTGCTTGCCTCTGGTATTCCTTGGATGTCTCCCATCCAAATACTGACCAGTGTTGACCCTGCTTAGCTTCTGAGATCTAATGAGATCTGAGTAGCCTGGGCTATCCAGGTCAGGTAGTGAAGCTCAGATGATGGCATACCCCCCCCCCCGGAAGCAGTGCCTAACGTAATCTATGTACAAGTCGTCTATTTTGTTTTCCTTCCACCCATCTGTAGAGGTGACAAATACTTTCTTACATCAGAACAAGAGGAAAAGCCAGGTTTCAAAGAGGTATCACAAACCACATGATCAGCCATTTCTTCTTTTCCATGACGTATTAAAATGAACAGCTGATTACTTTGTTAATAATACTTGTCATGGTTTTTTGTTTTGCTTAATGATTAAATTATGAGAGCCAAGGTGGGCTAGTGGTTAAAGTGTTGGAAGACCTAGGTTTGAATCCCTGCTCTGCCATGGAAGCTCACTGGGTGATCTTGGGCCAGTCACACATTTGCAGCCTAATCTACCTCACTGGGTTGTTTTAAGGATAACAGGGAGGAGAGTGATGTTAGTCACTTTGGGTCCCTACTGATGTAAATGAAATAAATAAAAATACACTGTCCCTATCTACTTACTTCCCGGTCATTCATGCCAAAGAAAAACAAAACCCAAAATGAAACCAGATGTCCTGTTTTCTGAGCAATGACACACACATAAAAAGTATAAGTAACAAGATATTGGCAGTTTTGAAAAACAAAATGAAGTAAAACTTCTAAAATAGTGTGAGGATTACTTATTTAAGGATGAACACTTTTGACATTCTGTGTGGAACCAGATGGTATACCTCTCCAAATAATAGCTTGTTTGTCCCTCAGGTCTTAAGGCAGAGCCCCACTCTAAATTCCTACATAAAACAAGTTTGGTGTAGTGGTTAAGTGTGCGGACTCTAATCTGGGAGAACTGGGTTTGATTCCCCACTCCCCCACTTACACCTGCTGATGTGACCTTGGGTCAGTCACAAGCTCTGGCACAGCTGTCCTTGAAAAAGAGCAGTTTGTGTCAGAGTTCTCTCAGCTCCACCCACCTCACAGGGTGTCTGTTGTGGGGAGGGGAAGGGAAAGGAGTTTGTAAGCCGCTTTGAGACACCTTTGGGTAGTGAAGGGCGGGGTATAAATCCAATCTCATCTCATTTAAACAAGAAGAGCCTGGCTAGTACTTAGGCAGGATCTTTTATTTGTTTGTTCCTGCTTATGGCCCCAGTGCAACTGAGCAGCTATGCAAACTCTTGAGATTCTTTTTTGAAAAAAAATTGTGCTAGTATTTTCTTTTGTATTCACATATTCAAGATTGGGGGGGGGGTAATGAGTGGTGAGATGGAATTCCCCCCCCCCCATCAAGTCACAGCTGAATTATGGTGACTCTGTAGGGTTTTCAAGGCAAGAGACTCACAGGGGTTGTTTGGCATTGCCTGCCTCCATGTTGGTCCTGCTAGCTTCTAAGATCTGACAAGATCTGACTATCCTTTAGCTATCCAGGTCAGAGCTAAGCTGAAAATATTGTGACTGGCCCAAGGTCACCCAGCA
>NW_015192491.1:0-2666 GCF_001447785.1 Gekko japonicus | reverse complement strand
GGCAAGTTCTGGGTTGACTACAAGAACTTCGACGGACTCCTCATCCTGATTGTCGCAGAGGGCCGCCTCACCAGCCTCCCTGGCCTCATGTGCTTTGACCCACTCAGTATCCAGATGACTGGAATTCAGCACATCAGCCAACAGGTCTTTGATGCCATCTACCAGGAGTTTGCCCCTGTCTTCGAGGGGACCCTTCGCTGCTACACTGGTCCCCCGGTCTCACTGTACCTCGACCCATCTGTTGTGCCCATCCAAATGAAGGCCAGGCATGTCCCCTTCGCACTCAAGCACAAGATCGATGAGGAACTGAACCATCTTATCGCTCAGGATGTCCTGGAGCCGGTCTCTCATGCTCGCTGGGAGACACCTATCGTTACCCCAATTAAGCCCAATGGGGACGTCCAAATCTGTGCAGACTACAAATGCACACTTAATAAGGCTCTTCAGCAGCACGCTTATCTGGTGCCTATCATCAGCCACCTCTTTGCCTCCCTTGCTCGACAGCAGCATGCTTATCCGGTGCCCATAATCAGCCATCTTTTTGCCTCCCTTGCCACTTGAAGATCTTCGGGAAACTTGACCAACCCAGGCCTACCAGCAGCTGCCTGTGGATGACACCACTACAGAAGCCCAGACCATCGTCACCCACCAAGGAGCCTTCAAGGTCAAGCGACTCCAGTTTGGTGTTAGTGTGGCACCTGGGATCTTCCAGGGCCTTATGGACACTCTCCTTAAACTATCCCACGAGTCATTATGTTCTTTGATGACTAGATGCGGGCTCCTCCAATGTTGCATTGATCAGCTGCCTCCGCGAGGTGCTCTGCCGCTTCCAGCCCACTGGCCTGCGTGTCAGGTGGGAGAAGTGCCTCCTGGGTGTCCCAAAGGTCGAATTCCTCGGGTACTTCATTGATGCAGACAGCATACACCCCACTCCCAATAAAGACAAGGCTATCGTGAACGTCCCACGTCTGACAGCAAGGCAGAAGCTCCAGGCATTTCTTAGACTCCTGAACTTTAACCACTCATTTCTGCCACACAAGGCAGCCTTGGCCAAGCCACTTCACTGTCTCCTGGACAAGAAGTCTCCCCGGGTCTGGGGCCACTGCCAGAATGCTGCATTCCAAGCTGTGAAAACCCTGCTCACGTCCAACTCCGTTCTCGCCCACTTCAATGAGTCCCTCCCAGTGGTCTTTGCCTGCAATGCTTCTTCACCTAAACAGTGATTAACACATGGATTAACACTGGCGGCTAGTGGCTATATAGATAAGAAGGAACTCTTGGTCTCTGGGGCAAGTGATGCTCTGGTGCTGGGGGGCAGAACCCCCTTACCTCTTTTAATAGTACTGGATTACTTATAGGTTTAAAAAAACAACAACAACAACAACTCCTGAACCCCAGCCACAGATGGACCTCTGCTCTGCTCCAGCCTCCATATATTTGTCAAATTCCATCTGGAAGCTGTTCATGCCAGCCACCACCACCTCCTCCTGTGGCAATGAATTTCGTATGTTAATCATTGTTTGGGTGAAGAAGTACTTCCTTTCATCTGTTCTAACTTCTAACCTGACTGCTCAGCAATCTCATTGAGTGCCCACGAGTTCTTGTCTTGTGAGAAAGGGTGACAAGTACTTCTTTCTCTACCTACTCTATCCCATGCATAGCTTTGTACTTATCATGTCACCCCTCAGTCATTGTTTCTCAAAGCCAAGATCCCCAAGCGCCTTAACCTTTCTTCATAGGGAAAGTGTCCTCCTCTTATCATTGTAGTTGCCCTTTTCTGCATTTTTCCCAGTGCTATAAATATTCTTTTCTAGGAGTGTGTGGTGTGAGTGGTCCAGTGCGGTTGCACCATCAATTTATACAGGACAGGACCTGTACAAAATGTTGTTCCTGTTGGTCTTTTGGGGTTTCTGTGTGGCACTGTGGCATGCTTGCACTTGCAGTGCCACTTGTTCTGGAGTGTGCCACTTGTTGTCATGGCAAACAAGCATCTCCCAAGACAGTTCACTTTCCCTGAGATTCTCTGGGAGAGTCTGCTGCCTGCCTTAAGTGCTGCTGGCTGGGTTTCCCCATTGGAAACAATGAAGGTAATGGGAATGTTTGGGTGCCCATAGAATTGGGTCCACTAATCCAATTGCTTTGGGACATGGGGGTTTGTGTGGGGAGAGGCTCCCGAAGCTACCCTGAAAATTTGGAGCCTCTCCCTCAAACCCCTTCCCCCCAGAGGCACTAAGAGCACCATGGGAAAAAAGTAACTTTCCCCCCCACCATAGAGAACAATGGAGGGATTGGGGGAAACCTGTTTGGGGGGGCGTAGAATTGGACCCACTGGTCCAATGTTCTTGAAACTTGGTGGGTATCTTGGGGAGATGTTCCAGCAGATACCCTGTGAGTTTGGAGCCTCTTCCCCAACCCCCTCCCCTCCAGCTCCCATAATATACCCTATGTTTTTGCCGTTGACTTCAATGGCCCCTAGGATATAATGGGTCTGAAATTGACATTCGGCTCTCCGGAATGGGCTGGTACTGCCAGCTGAAATTGATTCTGCCCGATTTGGCCGAACCCGAATCTGGCCGAATTTGTTTTTTTGTGGGTTTTTTTTTTTGCACACCCCCAGTCACGAGCTTCTAGATGGCCGAGAGGCACCCATCGCCTACTATTTGTGC
>NW_015192490.1:0-2679 GCF_001447785.1 Gekko japonicus | reverse complement strand
TCCCATATCCCTTATCCAAGCTAACATAGCAGGTTTAACCGCCTCATCTTCCATGTATCTTTCCAGAAGAAACCTATATAGTTTTTGTATTAGCTTATCGCTCGTTGACAACCATATTTTGTCTAGTTCATTGTTTTCTTTGAGAAATTCTATTGCTTTGTCCTTATTATAAATAGAATTTAGTTGCATCGATTCCCACCACATTAACTTGATATTTTTCTCATCTACGTTTTGAATCTTGTCCTTTTTGTCCAAAAGCTGCTCATATGTTACTATCTTTTCAGATGTCAGAAGTGTTGGTTTTATATATGCTTCTAATGGGGAGACCCACCTTGGGATTTTTTCGTAACATTTATCTTTTATAGTTTGCCAATATTTTATCAGTGCTCCTCTCAATACATGCTGATGAAAATTTTGGTGCTGAAGTTCAAATTCTCAGTTATGAAGATCTCTGAATGATCTTGGGCAAGTCAGTAGCTCTCAGACTATCCTAGCACATAGGGCTGTTGTAAGGCGAAAGTGCAGTTCTGAACTCCTTGCTTAGTAGAGTATGTAACAAATAAGCAGTTTGCACAACTCTGTCTTTCCTGTAATAAGATGACTCTGGGACTAGGAGAATGGCTATTGTACAAAAGAGCTCTGATTGTTGTTGTACATCGAACTGCCATTCTGGCAGGTTTGTCCCCTTGTTTGCTTCCCTTCCCATTATTGCAACCATATGTGATGGGCCTGCTGACTTCTGACCTGTCCTGCAAAGTAGCCTGATGCCATCTTTGCTGTACCACTTTGCATTTTGTTAGTGGTACATTTTTTTGCTGGAGCATGTTGTCACTTTGATGTCAACAAGACACGTTGAGCTGGAAACACAGTGTTAATCTCGGAAGCACTCCAGATGAGAGAGATAACACTGCATCAAACATTGCATCAATATTTGTATAGCTTCAAAGGCCTACTTACACTCCTCCTCACTGCCTTCAAGGGATAACGTGTTAAAACACAAGCTTTTTGTAAGTAACCAACAAATCTATTCTGTATTGTTATATAGCACAGGGGGGCTTTTATACCAGTTTGTCTGCAGATGAAAAATTCACAAAACATTCTGGTTGAAATAATTATACTTAATGAGGGGAGGAGATTTGGCAGTTCTTCAGTAATTGGCAGCACTTGTATTCAACGAAAATTTATTCAAATTTCAAAAGATTCCTAACTGGTGATCTAATGGTAATCCCATTAGGTTGTGATTAAAAGAAACCACACAACTAATTGGGAAAAGAGACACATTTTCCCCATAATTCAAAGTGTGTGACTACTGAGTAGCAAAATGCATTATTTGTTCATGGAACACTGGTAAACACTGCATGTAATTTACCATACATTTTTAAAACTGTGCATTCTGAATTATCCTAATTCTGAAAATGTAGACAGGACACAGAATAATGCCCTGATAAATCCACATTCTTCAGCCACTGCTACATATACAAACTCCCAAAGCTCATGATCAAGAAATGCTGCCTAAGGCCCAACTTTTCGGTTTGCACAAACATTTTATTGGCCAGATTTTGACACAATGCCTTCACTGGCTCCATTGGTAAGTGATAACAGGAGTGTCTGTACAGCAATGCAAGCACATTTTCTGAGACTTTTTTTTTTAAATTAAAGGCACATTCTCTTCGCATGGATCGCAAGAAGCCTCTGCTAATTGCTATGGGCTAGAGGCAGTACGCTTCCTTTGAAACGAAGCCATCGCTGGGCTTCACCGCTGACTGATGTGAAATCAAAGGTATTTAATCAGCAACCTGACAGCTCGGCCTTTTAATAATTCATTAATTAGAGCAATGGCTAAAGAATAGACTCCGGGAGAAGCACTTTGGCAGCTTTATTGGAACCGTGCGACAATTGTGTTTCGACTTGGCGAGGGCTCTGCAGCTGTCCTCTCATGTAGTATTTTGCACACTTCAGATACCTGAGGCTCAGCTTTTCTTGGCATTAAAATGGGAGGCACATTGCACTCTTAAACACAGCAATTTTCTTTTCTAGATCATCTCCCAGAACAAGAAACAGGCAAAATCTATGGTTTTCCCTCCGATGTTCGGGGCCACGTCTTCAACGTGATCGACATCGCGCGTCACTTCCGGTGACGTGCTGGTGGCGCACGCGTGCTTTGCACGCGCACGCACACATCAACGGACGGCTCCCAGAGCCCGGCGAGGCTCCCCCGCCGGTAAGACAAATTCACTTGGCAACCGTATGCCCACAAGTGGTACGTTGGGGATGCTGAACTACACACTGGATACATTTGCTTCATCATTCTGTGCTCAAGAGGAAAACAAACACGTGTAGCAACCAGAAAGTATGATATTCATTGGCTGATATGAGGGGATATGGGGGAAATTAAAAAAGAAGTCACTAACACAACCCTGTTCATTTACAATGAATATAGACTCTAAACTAGTTATACAAATATCCAGGCACCCAGTAAAGCAATTGGTGCCTAAAAATTAGGCCCCTTGGATCAATTGTTGAAGGCAGGAGAAAGCAGATTTCTCCACCTCCAATCTGTTGCTATTTGTACAACATGGCTACTGCCACATATGCTTTTAGAGCTAATCTATATGAGATGTGGAAGATCAGTAAACAATATCTCCTGTTGTTGTTTTTTAGCTTCAAAGTGTAGGACAA
>NW_015192489.1:0-3145 GCF_001447785.1 Gekko japonicus | reverse complement strand
CTGCTCAGAGCTCAGCTGGGTCTCTTGAATGACTCTTGTGAGTAGAACAGTATTCTGTTCATCGCTGTGTATCCCTCTTTTGCTTTTCCTATGGGCAAAATATCTACTGTTCTAAAGGAGGTTGGTAGGGAGTTTTGTCTAACTGGTTGAAAATGGGGGCTATATAACTGTCTCAACTCCTTGCGGGGGTGGTGGTGGAGGCACTGGGATGCTTTATAGGCAGTGAGGCTGTGCTTGGAGGAGTGTGTATGGAATGGTTAAAACTGTGTGCCTTCTATTGCTGCATTTACCTGGCTAAAGGGCTGCTGTGCTTGCTTAGATTACCAGGGGCTATAGCCCACTGAGGAGCTGCGGTGGCTCAAGTGGTTAAGACGCTGAACTGCAGGCTGTGGAAGGTCAGTAGTTCAGCAGTTTGAGACCCGGGTGCCACAAGATGGAGTGAGCTCCCGTCTCTAGTTCCAGCTCCTGCCAACCTAGCAGTTCGAAAGCAAGAAATTGCAAGTAGATAAATAGGTACCACTTCCGTGGGAAGGTAACAGCATTCCATGTGCCTTGGTGTTTAGTCATGCCGGCCACATGACCACGGAAATTTCTTCGGACAGCGCTGACTCTTCAGCTTTGAAACGGAGATGAGCACCGCAACCCTAGAGTCAGACTCGAGTGGCTTTCAAGCAAGGGAACCTTTATTTTACAGCCCACTGGCTGTAGGCAAGATGGATTAAGTTTTGAATTTGGTACACAAGTCAAGACACTGTGAAAGCATTCAGGCAGCAAATTTATGTCATGTTGGGAGGATGAAGACTGGGTGTTGCCTGATGCTATTGGGGCATCGCCTGATGCTGATAGGTGCTTTCTATAAATGGTCAATATGGGCGATTTGAAAGGTGTCGTTTTGTGATTGTGCTTAGACATCCTCATAGCTATGTGGTTTACCTTTTCTACTGCTGTTCTTTTACCTCTTCTGCTGAAGGGCTTAGGATCTCAACTAGTTGTATGTGTTAAGTGCCATCAAGTTGCTTCCAACTTATGGCAACCCTAAATGGTTTTAGAATTGTTTTAATTTAATTATACATTATCTTTTATTGTAAACCATGTGTTGATTTTATGTAAGCCGCCCTGAGCCAGCGTTGGCGGGAAGGACAGGTTATAAATTTCAACAACAACAACAACAACAACAACACTGCCACCACCCTATGACTTAATGACTTCCAACATATCCTATCATTAACAGCCTTGCTCAGGCCTTGCAAACTGAGAGCCTTTGTGGCTTCCTTGATTGAGTCAATCCATCTCACTTTGGGTCTTCCTCTTTTCCTGCTGCCTTCAAATTTTCCTAACATTATTGTCTTTCCCAGTGACTTTAGTCTTCTCATAATGTGAACAAGGTGAAATAGCCTCAGTTTAGTCATTTTAGCTTCTAGAGAGAGTTCAGGATTGATTTGCTCTAAAGGTAAAGGTAAAGGTTTCCCTTGCTCGAAAGCCAGTTGAATCCGACTCTAGGGTGCGGTGCACATCTCCGTTTCCAAGCTGAAGAGCCAGCGCTGTCCAAATACATTTTCCGTGGTCATGTGGCTGGCATGACTAGACGCCAAGGCACATGGAACCCTCCTCAATGCTCCTTATGATGTCTCTTCTCTGTAATGCTTTTTGCTTTTGATTCTGTATGCTGTTTAATGGGTATCTGACCGTAATAAAAATGAATGAAGGAAGGAAGGAAGGAACATGGAACGCTGTTACAACCCACTTATTTGTCTTTTTGGTGGTCTGTGGTATCCATAAAACTCTCCTCCAACACCACATTTCAAATTAATCAACTTTCTTCCTGTCACCTTTCTTCATTGTCCAACTTTCCCACATACATAATAACGGTGAATACTATGATATGAATTATCTTGATCTTGGTTGCCAGTGACACATCCTTACACTTAAGAATCTTTTCTAGCTCCTTCATAGCTGCCCTTCCTAGTCTCAATCTCCTGATTTCTTGGTTGCAGTCTCCCTTTTGGTTGATGATGGAACAAGAAATAGAGAATCTTTAACAATTTCAATTTCTCATCCCAGCTAGTTACTCCAATGTAAGTTTAGATTTAGTGGTATGAAGAACACAAGAAAAGTGTATCATAAAGCAAGACTTTTATTAGGATAAACCCAAAATTCCAAAGTAGTATGTAAACTTTGGTATACATGATAACTCTTCTGCAGAGTGGTTGTTATAAACAGAAGGGAAAGGGGAAAAAAGGAGGGACCCAACATCAAATATAAAAGCAAGGCACGGGTGAGCAAGAAAACCTGTTTCTGTGCGAGGTGGAAACTTTTGACTGCAATGTAGTATGCAGTCGAACTGCAGTCTTAAAACAGAATGGAGGAGACATTTTGCAGACTTGCAGTTGAACCCTATTTATGTTGATTTCGTAATCATACTTTGTTTAATGGGGCTTACTCCATTGTAAATGCATACATGATGGCATTTTCTCAGTTAAACTTAGTGGTACCAACTTCCAAGAAAACATGTTTAGGATTGTACAGTTTGGTGTAGTGGTTAAGTGCGCGGACTCTAATCTAGGAGAACCGGGTTTGATTCCCCACTCCTCCACTTGCACCTGCTGGATGACCTTGGGCAAGCCGTAGCTCTGATAAGAGCTGTCCTTGAAAAAGAGCAGTTTCTGTCAAGAGCTCTCTCAGCCCCACCTACGTCACAAGGTGTCTGTTGTGGGGAGAGGAAGGGAGTTTGTAAGCTGCTCTGAGACACCTTTGGGTAGTGAAGGGTGGGGTATAAATCCAATCTCTTCTTCTCTTCTTCTTCTTC
Organism: Gekko japonicus; assembly: GCF_001447785.1. Lineage (NCBI taxonomy): Eukaryota > Metazoa > Chordata > Lepidosauria > Squamata > Gekkonidae > Gekko > Gekko japonicus. The sequence continues at coordinate 339 of NW_015192489.1, read as the reverse complement.
TAATATTGTTAATTAGACTATTTTTGTTGGAATCCATGTTTGTATGAAATGTATCCTGAATAAACCAGTTAGTGACCAAGATACCACATTTGAACTTCTGAAACTACAGTGGAAAAGTTAAATTTTCAAAATGATGCACCACATGTGATAGATTAAGAAGGGATACCTCACAATGTATGTGGGAGAGAGGGGTAAAGAGAAATATGCATGGTGATTTGCCACATCTCTTTGTTTTCTCCAGTGTCAGTGAAGGCACATAAAATGAAAGGAGCCCTTAAAGCAAGGAGACTTGACACAGATTCACAGACATACTTCGGCCCCTGCCACACGGGGGAGAAA
>NW_015192488.1:0-2591 GCF_001447785.1 Gekko japonicus | reverse complement strand
TTTAACAGTATGGCAGAACCATTGTTGGTCACCTTCGTCTCTGATCAGAGAGGGTTCATAGGTTTTGAAGCATTTGGGGGGGGGAAGGTGAAAAGGATTCTGGGATGGACATGCATCGAATTGAAGTCTTGACTATCAGGCTGGTTAAATACCCCATAGTGCTTCTCACTTTTTAAAAAGAAAATCATGTAACTGCTGTAATGGCTACATTCCTGCCTCCACAATTATATTTTACCTTGAATCAGATCAAATAAATAATAAATAACACTTGCTGTTCATTGTCTAAATTTAGCTGTGCATCTTTGTCTTCTGTCTGTGTTGTTATCCAGTCCCTTGTTCACAAAATATTGTTAAAGGCCCATTGTTTTAAGTGCGAGAGAACACAATATGTGCTTAACTCTCTGCCACTGAAATCAGCAGATGTGCTAACATTGGCTGGTTCATGCCCTGTTTTCCACAACTTTAAATAGAGTTTTATATGAGCTATGTTTAACTGTTGTTCTCTCTCCATATACTGGAAAACAGACAACGTTTTTAACAGTATGGCAGAACCATTGTTGGTTACCTTCGTCTCTGATCAGAGAGGTTCATAGGTTTTGAGGCATTTGGGCGGGAAGGTGAAAAGGATTCTGGGATAGACATGCATCACCAGTAAGGGCCATATCATGCAGGCTGAATCCTCTAGGAAACTAGAGGCATTAATGGCTCATGATTGACATTTTTCTTAAATATCAAATCACCAATAGTCAAGCAGAATCAGTAGAAACCAAAGAGGTTTATTGTAATCTTATGCATTGTGGATCTCTAAACAGCTCTTTTAAATTAATAAATATGTGCTCCAAGTCATTGTGACCAATAAATCTTACTATATATATATTTTACGAACATGCACATACTTCCTCCGGAGATTTTTCATGCATTCAGTGACCCCAATAGAAGTGACTTCCCTTTGATTTTGTCCTATATGTGAAATTTATATATGTCTGTGTATAAGAAATGCAAGATTCAATGCCTCACATGTCTGTAAAAACAGAGCTAGCCATGGCCTCACTAAAAATAATGGAACACAGTCTGGTGTCAAGGGTCCATGTTTTATCAGAGTTCAACTCGGGACATGATACCTTGCATTTATCCCTGGTTATAAAAGCATCAGTTTATCCCGGGACAAGTGTAGGGAGAAACGGGGGTGACCTCAATGTAATGTGGAAACAAAAAATACCCTGAGATAATTACAGGGGTGAACTCGACTGTAGTGTAGAATGTAAGTTCGGGGACAGGGTTGAACCAGGATTTAAGGTTGTCAGGCTTTGTGGGGTTCATCTTAGCGATTGGGTGGGAGCACTAGCGGGGCATGGGTGAATATGTTGCCAGCGTCGTCACTTCCGCTGTTGTCAGGTGAGATATTTGTTTCTCTTTTCCCCGACAGCATCCCCTGGTCAGCGTCTTGGGTGGATTGGGCAGCTGCCCGCATCTCCCCCACAGCGCTTCCTGCCCAGGTGTCTGCAATCCTCCCTGGTTTCCCAGCGTTCCACCTTTTATTCATCCCACTCCTCCGACCAGGTGCTCCCACCCGATCTTAACAACCTCCCCCAAAAAAGGGGGGAAGAGGAATGGTTTGGCCCGACTGTGAACTGAGACCATCCCTCTTGCTCTCTGTCACTTCCCTGCCGGTGAGCCCAACTTCCTGGGTGACCCCGGTTCCCTCCTTTCCGCGACGGACCACCCCTCCATGGCCGATGGGGCAAGATGCCTGGACCCTCCCTGAAGCCTCGGAGAGGATTGCCTGCTGGCTGTCGGGCCACCCCTGGGGCTCCTCTGCCCATTCCTTGGGCCCAGTCAGGGGGTTCCTGTGGTCCCCACCCTGACACAGGTCTAGTGCGGAATCGCCCTAAGTCTCTTTAATTCTTCTAGTTTTTCTCTCATCAACTGGGTTGAAAGGAGTGGCAAACAGGAGAGTCTGTAGGTGTGCACGTGTGTATGGAGACATGAGAAGCAGTTGCATGCTGGGGGGGGCAGCATCAGAGACCCCCTTGCCCAGGGCCTCCCATATCCTAAATGGACCTTCATGAAGCACGGTTTTCTTGTGGTGAGCTATAAAATTACGGTGAGAGCAACCAAAAAAAAAGTAAGTATTTAACAGGGACAAGAAAGGCTAGTCCAGCCTTCCGGTATTGCTTTGATGCACAGAGAGCTGAAGGTTGCTGTTTATTCTGTGCTACCCTTATAGGCACCACTTCAGAAGAGCTGTCAAAAATGAAACATTTTTTTAAGCAAAATAAATAAATAGATCGTGTTATTTTCACAAGGCCAGACCGGTCCACTAGCCAAATCCTACTCTATTCTAATATTCCGAACAAATTCCATAATGACCAGCTATAGGCCCAACCACAACTAGAACATCTCACCTTACTGCCTTCCAATGAAACAGTGTGATGCTGGTTAGCTCCAAGATTAGGTGACTAACTTCTTCCTCAACCAACCTCAGCAGCCTAATTCTTTTGCAGTTGCCCTGGCTGTAGGACATTTCTCATTGAACTTGAATCCTGAAGGTTTCTTCTTGTTACTTTCACAAGCTGGTGTTTTTCTGGGAG
>NW_015192487.1:0-2703 GCF_001447785.1 Gekko japonicus | reverse complement strand
TGAGAGCCCCAAAAGACTCAGTTCATGCAACAAATGCCTTGTGCTTCTTTGGAGCCTAGCATATATAAATATATTTGCAGAATCTGTGTGTTGAAATGCTGGTTTTTCTTTCCTTGAGATTGTTTATTCAGAAACATGCTATGTTTAGGCATTGCAATGCAATTCTGTGATTCTCAGGAATAGTGTACAGAAACTACAATTGATGCAGAAAGCTGCAACCAGAATTCTGGCCTGAGTAGTTCATAGGGACCATATCTCTGAAGTTTTGTTCCACCAACACTGGCTCCCAAGTTGCTTCTGAGCTGAATTCAAGGTGCTTGTGCTGACCTTTAAAGCCCTATACAGCTGGGGTCTGCATACTTTAAGAGAACCTTCCCAACTACTACAGTCAACTTCAGAGGCCCTGCTTCGAGTGCCCCTGCTCTCTGAGGTTAGAGGGGTTGCATCTCAGGGAAGGGCCTTGTCGGACATGGCATCATAAGTATGGAAATCCCTCCCAAGGGAGACTCATCTGTCCTTTTCTGCTATTTTCTGCCAGCAGATGGAGATTTTTTCCCCCTTGGTCTGGCATTCCTTCACTGCATCTCATTAACACTTCCTCCTGTTCATATGTTTATTTGTTTATGTGTTTTTTTTAATTAGGGCTGGGCAAGAACCAGCTCATGAACTAAAGTTTTTGATGAATTTTGGGTGGTTCACAAAGTGAAGTTTGGGGTAGGCCAACCAGCATGAACTTTCCGCAAACTTTCCAGCTGTTCATGGAGGTTCATGCCAGTTCATTTATGGACATATCTCCAGACAGACGGTCTCCATGCAATCAAAATGTTTACACAACTTCAAAGCAACAGGGGGGTGGAACTTGAAGGGCATGTAGAGAAGCATGCAGGAGAGGTCCCCTGTGACTTTGAAGTCTCTAGCTTGCACAGGACCCCTTCTATATACTCCTGAACCTCATGAACCTGTGCCTGTCAAAATAACCACAGCTGACTCTCCTCTACCTGTCCTTCAGATTTGGTGAGGATTGGATTTATGGGGTCTGAGTTACAGCCCCCCAAAGAAGGTGCCCCAGGAAAGTTCTTTCTGGGGAAATGACAGTCATTTTCCCAGAAAGCACTTTCCTGGGGGCAGCTTGGGGGAGCTGTAACTCAGAACCTGTAAATCCAATCCTCACCAAACTTGGAGGGCAGGTAAAGGAGAGTTAGCTGGATATCCCCTGTGAGTCTGGTGTCTCTAGCATGACAGGGGGGGTTCTACCCAGTCACAAATCTCATGAACCAAACCAGTTCATTGGCCCCGAAAAGTTCATGATGGTTTTGGTTTGCAAACATGAACTATGAACCAAACCACATTTTCCCAGTTTGTGCAAATCCCTAGTTTTAATTGTTTTTCTATATTTATATGTGTCTTAATCTTGTTTTATTGCTTGCCACCTTAGGGACCCTAACCTAAGTTAGGTGGAACGGTGGGCTAGAAATGTTTTAAAGAAATAAAATGAAGATGGCCAAGTTTATCTCATTCATGTAAGAATCAGGACAAAACAGAAATACAGAGTACACATAATGTCCTTTACAAGGCAATGCTTCATTTTCAAGGAGACATTCATCTACAATGCATTTGCTGTTGTGAATGGCTAAAAGTTTGACCATTAAGATTTTTCACTGCCACTTGGAAAAGCCAATCAGACAAGTGAAAAATACTCGTAGGGAAATCTGTGTCATTACCATTCTTCCAAGACTGCTGTTAGCCTTTCCTGGGGGGAAAAATCAGCTTCAAGAGTTCTGTTTAAGACTAAAATATGACATTTTTTCTCCTTCTACTTGCACAGTTCTTTTCCGTTTGAAATTACCTGCATAAATAAATAAATTTCTCTAACTGTCATTTGTATCAGGGCATAGAATACTTATGGGGTGCATGTGGCTCAACAAAGTTTTCCTGGAGGGTAAATTTCTTGTGGAGAATATTTAGGCAGTCCAAATACAACCCATGAACCTTATAATATTTCATTCCTCGATGCTCTCAGTTTAAGAAATCTCATTCGCCATCCTAAGCATCACTGTGCTGAAAACAGCTCAGAGGATCAATCATGGAACTAGTCCACTGGGGGCCAGGCTTATCAGCCTGTATAGGTATTACAGGCATAGAATGGGCTGGAGAGGAGCAGCAACACAGCACTTATTGCCTTGTCTGATCAGGTTCAGGATCATTTGTAAGTTCAGAAGCAAGGAACTTACTTCCTTGGGGAAGGGGCCACTGCTCAGTGGAACATCATCTGATGTGCATGCAGAAGGTCCCAGGTTCAATCCTTGGTATCTCCAGTTGAAAGGACCAGGCAATGGGTGAAGTGAAAGATCTCTACCTGAGATCCTTGAGAGCTGCTGCCAGTCTGAGTGGACAATACTGACCTTTATGGACCAGTGGTCTGATTCAGTATGAGGTAGCTTCATGTGTGTTTCTGTTTGTGTGTGTGAATGGTGTTCCAAACATATATTTTTCCCTACTGCAACAGAAAACAGCTAATCCAGAGGATTTATTTATATAGCATGTTTATATTACTCCTTTCTCCCCTGTGGGGACATAACACTACTAACAATATGCAGAGAAAAATGAAGCAACCAAACAAGATAGGGAAGGGAGGCTTCTGATGGTCAAGCAGGTCTTCTTCTCTCAGCTGGCTGATCTTCTGCCCAGCTCTAGGCTTGTCCC
>NW_015192486.1:0-3230 GCF_001447785.1 Gekko japonicus | reverse complement strand
AGTTCCTCTATCACAGAAAGAATCTCAGTAATACTATCTGCAGCTAAGACGGTCATTGCCACACAATGGAAAACGACAATGACACCCACTCTTTCTTGATGGCATAAAAAATGCAAAAATGAATGTTATATCATGGCTAAACTCTCGGATAATCTTACGCGTTTTGATTAATGTCCTACTCGCACCAAATTTACTGCAATATGGTTCCCTATCCAGTCAATAAGACATCCCTCCAGTGATGGATGCCTTGTGGCTTTGGTAAAGTGGGTCACTTAACTTCAGAGGTAAAGAACAGATACATTCTGTGGGGTCGTTATCTACAATATAGTAATGTCACTCTGTAATCTTACCACTCAAGAAGCAAAAATGAATGCATATCTGTAAGTCACTGATTTCATGCTGTAGACTGTTGCTTACTTGTTTTTAGTATTGTTACAAAAAAATTTTTTTGAAGCTTTGTTGTTTGCTTTTAATATGTAAGGTAAAGATAAAGGTTCCCTTGCTCGAAAGCCAGTCGAGTCCGACTCTAGGGTTGCGGTGCTCATCTCCGTTTCAAAGCCGAAGAGCCAGCGCTGTCCGAAGACGTTTCCGTGGTCATGTGGCCGGCCTGACTAAACACCAAGGCGCACGGAATGCTGTTACCTTCCCACCAAAGTGGTCCCTATTTATCTACTTGCAATTTCTTGCTTTCGAACTGCTAGGTTGGCAGGAGCTGGAACTAGAGATGGGAGCTCACTCCGTCATGCGGCACCCGGGTCTTGAACTGCTGAACTACATATTTGGACACAAAAACCTAGTAAAAATATTACACAAAAAAGAAGTGCATGAGGCTTCTGCCTAGCACTACTGTCAGTGTGTTCGTGCACACAGCTGTCAACCCCAGCACATGCTGCCTCAAAATAAGCATGCATTACCTGTGACACACCAAACCAAACACAAATAAGTTGAGGCAGGTGTTACTGAGCAGGCATAGGCTGGGGGACCTGGGGGGGGGAATGTCAACCCCTGGTTAGACCCTTTGTCTCTTCACCAGGCATCTATGTCAGCCTTGTGCAGTAGGGAAGGATACCAGCGCAAATGAGCCAGAGTTCTGGCTTGACAGACTCCTGGGCTTCGCCACAACGTCTGTGTTTCCTGCATGCCATACAGCTGGCCTTGCTGTCTCTGACTGCCTGCATCAATTCTCCGTGGTGAGTCATAACAGATGGTAACACAACAACCCAGGAGGGATCCTTCCTCTCTCTTTGGCGGGGGCATTGTGGCACAGGGATAGATTTGCAGGCTGCACGCCTCCGAGCCATTTACATGACTGTCGGAGCCGAATAATGATGTTTTTCATTAAAACATGAAAGAAATACGTTTCAGGCTGAACACAAGTGTGAGATCGATAGGTAGGTAGACAGACAGATGATAGAGAGATGATAGATAGATGATAGATAGATAGATAGACAGACAGACAGACGGACAGACAGCAACAATCCAATAAGCATTTCACAAAGATTGCATTCAACACAGATTCGCTTTCCCAGCTAATTATCAATCTGCCCAAGGCCAACTAAAGTGTGCAACAGAAATTCCAAGCCTAGTGAAACTTCCGTTCCATTTCATATGAAAAAGTTGCAGTGCAGATGTTAGCCAAATTGCCTTGATTCTGATTGATATTTGGGGAAATTAAGGGCAATAGGCAAAATAAGGGAGCAAGCACCAGTGTATACAGGGGTCCCGCCTTTTCCCAGCTCACCAGGAATAGTCTTAGAGGCACATTTCAGTATAAAATGATTTCCTTTACTGTAGATTCTTCACAAGCATACAATATCACAAACACACTCACAAATATATGGTTCTAAGAATTTTTTTTACTTTTTTATTATTTTAATCATAAAAAATACATTAAAAAACAAAGGTTATTAACGTCATATACATAATACATATTTTTTTAATACATATTTGATAATATTGCTGGCTATGCGCTGTAACAATAAAATTCATTCATTCATTCATACATATTTGATAGAAGAGGATAGCACTTTCGCATTATCAGGATATTTCGTTGAGGGGTAATACAGTTACCTGTCTACGACGGGATAGAACAACCCTTAGGAAAAAATGAGGGAGACTATAAGGAAATGGGGTCGTGTCTTAGGCCAGCACAGACACGTGGATAGACTCTTGGGAGCTAATCCAGAGTCAGTGAGATAGGGAGGGGTTACATGCAGTGAGAGAGCAAGAGAGCGACCACGTGGCTGGGTGTTCCCTTTTAAGGGGGGAGCTTGGGGGGTTGTGCCAGGCTGGTCACATGTCTTGGCCCACCTCCTATTAGTCCATCCCAAAAACATCCTAATGGAGAAGGATTTAGGGGGAGGAGATTAAGGGAGTGGACAATATTGAGATCTAGTAACTTTGGGCTGAGCAGTAGCACCTGAAGGGATTATAACTCATGCAGCCAGAGTTTTTGTCATTAAGATTCCGTGATTGTCTGCTGCCTGTCACCTTTCAGCTAGGTGAGGCTCGGTGGGGGAGGGGAATGCTGCCTGCGTGTGTCGGAAGAGGCTTCTCACGGCGTTTGGATTTCTTTGTCTCTGGTCTTCTCTCCGGGTTTACAGTGCTTCACATGGCTAGGGAGCTGGTCCATCTTACAGCAGGCAAGAGGGCAGGTAACTTCCAGGAACCATTGACACAACATATAGGAAAGCTTTCTGCTTCTGGGTGTGTGTCTAGTTGGCATCCTTTTTGGTTCACCACACAGTTCACTCCCTATTTGCACATCGCTTGCACAGTCCAGGTTTTATCACTTATGAACTTTGTCCATAAGAGCACAATATGTGCCTTGCAGGGCAACATAGAGTAAGAAGGGTGCGACTCTGATTAAGACTGTACCATCAGTGTGGTGCCGTGGTTAGAGAGCCAAACTATATAAGAGACCTACCCTGCCATGAAGCCCACTGGATTACCTTGATAACTGACCCAAGGTCACATCAGCAGGTGCAAGTGGAAGAGTGGGGAATCAAACTTGGTTCTCCCAGATTAGAGTCCGCACACTTAACCACTACTCCAAACAATATGTGCCTTGCAGGGCAACAAAGAGTAAGAAGGGTGCGACTCTGATAAGGACTATACCATCAGTGTGGTGCCGTGGTTAGAGGGCCAAGCTATATGGGAGACCTACCCTGCCATGAAGCCCACTGATGACCTTAAGCCGGCTCCTCTCTCTCTCTCTTTCTTTCTCTCTC
>NW_015192485.1:0-2741 GCF_001447785.1 Gekko japonicus | reverse complement strand
AGAGTCTACGTTGGCAGATGCATGACACAAGCGGGTTGGCAGATCTCCCTTTGAATAACAGAAAAAGGAGGAAAGTCTTTGAACACTGTATGCTTACAAAGTGAGGCCAAAAAGTCAGCTAATAACAAGAGATGACAGTGAAGATATTGCAAAACACAGATGATTACTGAATCCAGTCATTTGAATGCAAGATCAATCGGCATAGGTAGATTCCAAAGTGGAAGAGTCAGATTACGTGTGACGATGGGGATCTATGATTAGAAGTACTGGCAGTAATTTTGTCTTTAAAAAAATCTGCTGGAGGGCTGCCCATATTGATCAGGGCCATGGTGCTGCAAAGAGGAGTTTAACTCCCCCCCCCACACACACACACCATTTCCCCAGTTGAAGCTCCCCTGGCTTTTATTATTAACTCCATTCATGTCCCACCTTTCTTACTGGGACTCAAGGTGGATTACAAAATATGAAAAGCAATTCATAGAATCATAGAGTTGGAAGGGATCTCCAGGGTCATCTAGTCCAACCCCCTGCAAAATGCAGGAAATACAGAAATACCTCCGCCTCCACACCCCCAGTGACTCCTTTTCCACGCCCAGAAGATGATAAAAACCTTCCAGGATCTCCAGCCCAACTGGCCTGGAGAAAAATTTCTTCCTGACCCCAAAGTGGCAATCAGCATTTCCCTAGGTGTGTAAGAAAGGGCCACAGGAACTCAAGAATTCTATCAGACAGCAAAGATCTCCAGCAAACAATACGGTACGGCGAGGTTGACCTGACTGGAATAAACAGTGCAAATGAAAACTGGTCTAAGGCATGACAGACTATTGTGAAGACAAGGAATTACAAAGGTAGAGGACACAGCAGTAGAAAGGGAGGCAATGAGTACAGTAAACAGTGCAATAGACTACGTTACTGTCTCTTATAGAAGCAATCTCCTGTTCTAATCACTTTGTAAAAATGTCCTTCTAGACATTTGTTTTACAAATAAATATGATATTTCTTCTCCGGCAGGAGAAAAACAAAAGCTATCCAAATGTGTTGTGGCGTTAGCTTTCATGATATAGCACAGTAAGTGTGTTTTCCATATGAATGGTTGTCATGCCCTATTGACTGTGTAGCTGGTGGTCACCTTGGGTGTATTGCTGTGCCGATAGAATGTGCCTTTGAGGCGTGGATCTCCTAAAAAGCATTACCCTGCTGGAGGTCAAAGACTTATGGTGAGAGGAGAAGGATGGAGCATAACAACAGGGTCTCGGTTAATTACTCTTAGCATCACACAATTAAGAAGGATACAATTACACATCGGTCTCCAATTTTGACATATTTATTTGCCTCACTGTGTGCCCCCCCCCCGGGAATTGAATCCAAACAAATGGTGACCATATAAACTTAGCTCGTTATTCCTGTTTGGTTCTCAGGTCTGCTAAAGCATCTTCATTATGTTGTATGCTAATTTACCGTTCACCCTCTACCTATATGTGTAGACTGATAACTTCCATTTCAGTGTGTCTGAGGAGGTGTGCTTGCACACAAAAGCTCATACCTCGAATACAACTTTGTTGGTCTTAAAGGTGCCACTGGACTCAAACTTTATCATGGCTCCCATTTTATTTCCACATCATCAAACACCCTGTAAGAAGGAAAGCTGGAAATTGTGCAAGGAACCCAGAATATGTATATATTTTTTACAAAACCCTTGCAGCAGTCCTTCTGCAAAAAAAAATAAAAATCAGGTGAGATATACAATACAACTCCCTCTGAGCGATTCAAGGGACAGTGAAGGGACTGGGAAAAAGAAGGTTTCTTACACTTTGACAGCAGGTGGCAATGTTGCACAAACTGAATCCGCCAGGCACTTGCTGCGAGTCCCTTTCACAGCTTCAGAAACAGCTAGTGATGATCAGAACAAGAAATAAAACCCATGTGATACCTTTTTATTAGAGCCAACCAAAATGACATAAACCGGCATGCAGGCTTTTGAGCTCATCAAAACTCTTCATCAAGGTAGAGGTTATAAAAAAAAATTAAGTGAAGGAAGAGAAAAGGCTGATTTTTCCAGTTCAACATGGTCCCACGACCCTGTCTTGCCAGCCTCAAGTGTTTCATGCTGCTGGGAAGAAGAAGCAAACCATGGAAGGTCAGGTCCAAATGTCACTCAAAAATGTTCAGTCCATGCAACGCTCTGTGCGCGTTTGTTTCCATTCTCCTCTATTCTGCTGAGCCAGGAAGCGGCAACAAAAGAGGATCTCAGAGGCAGGCTCAGGAACAGAGCCATAGCCACCGTGGGATGAGCGGGTACACCACTCGACCTGGAGCCCTGTTCTGTGATTCCGGGAGATCCCCAGGCCCCACCAGGAGGCTGGCATCCCTACTAGCTACTGCCCCACTTAAGGGTGCCAGGCTGCAGCAGAAAGTGACCTAAGCCATGTTCAATGCTTCCACGAACTACATGTCCTCAATGCTGTTGCTTGCACAGCCTCTTCAAACACAAGGCGGACGTGTACAACAGGATCATTCCCTGAACCATAGCCAGGACTGGGTTACCAGATGTCACTTCGCAGAAATTTTAAGTCTGTACATTTTCAGGTAGGCAAAAAAGGCTTCCTTATACTTGGCTCTTTGTTAGTGTCTTGCTCCGAATATTGGCATAGTTTGCCTCCCAATTCAAAAAGGCCGCAGACCCCAGCTTGCATCTGGGGTCTGCAACAGAGAGGTTAGAGAGGTTTCTCTTGGTCATGAGA
>NW_015192484.1:0-2711 GCF_001447785.1 Gekko japonicus | reverse complement strand
CATCCTCAGCAGAAAACTCCGACTTGTACCTAATCCCCCAATCCCCAGGCAAAGGAGGAGGGGAAGACGAAACTGGAGAACTGGCAGGGGAGGGCAGCTTCCTGGCTTGGGCGCGCGTAACCACCGCCCCTCCCAGTTGGGCGGGAGTAAAGACCGAGTCAACAATTACGTCCTGCTGGCTGTCATGTTGAGGGAGGCGTGACAGCGCGTCAGCCAGGGAGTTGGAAGATCCTGGAAAATGGTGCAGAGTGAACTGGAACTTCGCAAAGAAATCGGCCCAGCGCAATTGTTTGGCGTTGAGCATGCGGGGAGATTTTAAAGTTTCCAGATTTTTATGGTCAGTCCATACTTCAAAGGGTACCCTCGCCCCCTCAAGCCAGTGACGCCACGTCGAGAGGGCGAGACGGATGGCCGACGCTTCCTTTTCCCATATCGACCAGTGTCTTTCCGCCTCCGAAAACTTTTTAGAGACGTAAGCTAAAGGGTGAAGTTTGCCGTCATCCCCAACCTGTAAAATGGCTGCCCCCATTGCAACATCAGATGCATCAGTTTGCACAACGTATTTTTTAGTCTCATCAGGGTGAGCTAGGACAGGTTCAGAAGTGAACATAGATTTCAAACGTTCAAAAGCATCTGCACATTCAGGGGACCACTTTAACGGAGCCCCCGGTTTGGTGGCATCAAACCCTTTGCCTTTGGTTTTTAGCAAATCAGTGAGTGGCAAAGCAATCTGAGCGAATGCTTTGATGAAAAATCTGTAGAAATTGGCGAATCCTAGGAAACCTTGGAGTTGACGTCGGGTTTTGGGGGGGTCCCATTCAAGCACAGCTTTAACTTTATCAGGGTCCACTCCAACCCCGCCCCCGAGATGCGGTAACCCAGGAAGTCAATGTGAGACTGGTGGAAAGCACATTTGGACAGCTTGGCAAACAGTTTATGCTTGTGTAATGTTTTGAGGACCTTCCGCACCAGTTTAATATGTGAAGGAAGGTCTTGTGAGTACAGCAACACGTCATCAAGGTAAATAACCACCCCTTTGAATAAAAACTCATGAAGGACCTCATTGATCAGGTTCATGAAGACCCCCGGAGCCTCTTGAAGCCCGAAGGGCATAACAAGGTATTCAAACTGCCCCAGCGGGGTATTAAACGCAGTCTTCCCTTCATCCCCCTCCCGAATGCGTACGCGGAAGTAGGCATCACGCAAATCCAATTTCGAGAAGATCTTGCCTTTGGTCGCTTCAGCCACCAAGTCTTTGATAAGGGGGAGGGGGTAAGCGTTCGTAGCAGAAACCGCATTCAAACCACGATAATCTGTGCATAGTCTGAGGCCCCCGTCTTTCTTTTTCCGAAACAAGACGGGAGCAGCAAAAGGGGAGGATGCCGGGGGGATAAAACCTCGCGCCAGCAGGTTTTTATCAATGAACTTCCTAAGTTCGGCTTTTTCCGCCGGCCCCATAGCATATATTTTTCCTTTTGGAAGCTTACAACCTGGCAAAAGTTCAATACTGCAGTCCGTGTTACGATGGGGGGGTAACTCATCAGCTTCCTCTTCCCCAAACACTTCCGCCAAGTCATGGTACTCCGGTGGGAGGGTTTGCAGCTCCTCAGAAGTTAAGACACCACATGGAAAGGTCACATTGGGAGTTGCACCCCATTCATCCCCCCACACATGCGGACGGCAGTTTGGGGAGACAAAGTCCACCTTCCCCCCTTCCCATAGAATATAAGGATCGTGCGCAAACAGCCAAGGGGCTCCCAACACTAACGCAAATTGAGATTCAGGAGTTACAATAAACGATCTCTCCTCCCAGTGTTCTCCCAGCCCCAGTCTCAACGGCATGGACTCGTGGAGACATGGCTTCATCGGAGCTCCATCCATTTGAGTGAATATAATGGGGGATCTCAAACGTTTGATACCCGCCTCCAACCCCGCAATCACATTCGGGCTGATCAAGTCTCTCCCGCATCCCGAATCAATCAGAGCTTTGACCCGCACATGGGTGCCTAAAATGGGGTTGATCAAAGAAACAGTCACGAAAAAAAGAGAGGGGGGTTCTCTCACCACTACCGGCGCTTCGGGTCTAGAGTCCTGCTGTTGAGCGCCTTTTACAACAGGACGTTCTCGTTTCCCGAGTGCTCAGGCTCTGAGTCAGTTGATTCGTCTTGCGGTTCCTCAGCAGCCTCCGGAGCAGCTTGCAGGGCCTTTGCGAATCTGAGCTTGGCGACGCCTTTCTTGGTTGATGTGGTCGTCTTCGACTTCGGGGTCGATGGTTTGTCTTTGCTTACCCCCGCTCCACAATCCGCCGCGAAATGCCCCTTTTCCCCGCATTGTAGACACAGTCCCATTCTCATGCGGAGCTCGCGAGCGGTGTCTGACAAGCGGGTCGGTTTTGGCTTTGGGAACCCCGCGGCTTGCGGGCGTCCCCCACTAGCTGCTAGGTCCAGTTTGATAGTTTGGAGGCGGCTCTCAGATTTTTCCGCCTCTTGTGCCCATGCCATGAGCGAAATGGGGTCCACCGATCTGAGAACAGTTTCTCTGATTTCAGGGTTGAGCCCCAGTAGGTACATCTCAGCCAAGATGTGATCTGGGCAATCTCTTAACTTAGCGGCATGGTTGTGAAATTCAGCTGTGTAGTCCCGCACGGATCTTCTACCTTGTTTAAAGGTGCGGAGGAACCCTCTCGCTCGTTGGCTAGCATTCACATCTTC
>NW_015192483.1:0-2827 GCF_001447785.1 Gekko japonicus | reverse complement strand
CACACTCCTCCTGACTGGCAACTGCCAAAAAAATAACTGACTCTCCTTGAAAAGACTAACTAGAATTTTGAAAGGTCTCCTCAGCTGGAGACCAGCAGCGGCTCTCCAGGGTCTCACGGAGAGGTCTTTCACATCACCTACAGCCAGATCTTTTAACTGGAGATGCCAGAGATTGAACCTGGGATCTTCTGCATGCCAAGCAGATGCTGTACCACTGAGCCACAGTCCCTTCTTTTATTATTACGGATTTCCTCCATTCTGTGAAATGGTCCCTAGAAATGTTGCATGAAATTGTTATAATAATGATTTACTGAACTTTTGAATCGCCGAGTCCCTGAGTACACAGGGCTCTGAGCGATTTACAACAGGCTAAAAACATACAAAATATACAGATTAAAATTGATAGATCCATTATTCCTAATTTGATAATCTCCAGATGGCACCCGTAATCTAAAGCCTACTCTGGACTGTTCTTCTGGCCCATAGGCAGGTTGAGGAAGAGGCCGAGGCGGGCAGAATGGAAGAAAAGAGGAGGGTGCCAGCTATGATGGAAAACTGTTGCTGTCCTCAACCAAAGGCCTGGTGGAACATCTCTGCCTTACAGGCCCTGCAGAACTGCGTAAGGTCTCTCAGGGCCCTGATAGAAGTTGGCAGAGAGTTCTACCAGGTCAAAGCCAGGGCCAAGGATGTCCTGGCTCTGGTCAAGGACAGTCGGATATGTTTTGGGCCAGGGATCACCAGCAGATTGCTCTCAGCAGAGTGTAACGCTCTCCCAGTGACATACCAGAGGAGACGGTCCCAATGATATGCCGGTCCCAGACCACTCAAGTCCTTAAAGGTCAATACCAGCACCTTGAATCTGACTCGGTACCAGTGTTCCCTCTAAGCTGAGTTAGTGTGAGCCAGCTCACAGTTTTTTAACCCTCCAGCTCACACATGTTTGTCTTAGCTCAGGAAGGATAGCTCCAGAGCAAATTAACTGATGCAGTAGCCAAATTGCTGACTCACAACTTTAATGCCAGTAGCTCACAAAGTAGAATTTTTGCTCACAAGACTCCACAGTTTAGAGGGAGTTTTAGAGGGAGCATACTGATGACACCCCAGCCCGAAACTTTGCACCAGCTGGGCAAGGGGGGTGCATATAGATGCTGAATAACATCAGGGAGAGAACTGCCCCCTGAGGAACCCCACATAGTAAGGGGTACCTAGTTGACACCCTCTCACCCAGTGCCACCCTCTGTCCCTGACCACGGAGGAATGAGGAGAGCCACTCTATATCAAACATAAGAACATAAAAAGAGCCATGCTGGATCAAAACAAGGGTGCATCAAGTCCACACACAGGGGCTGCCAGTTGTCTCTAGGAAGCCCACAAGCTGGATGACAGTAACAGCATCCTCCCACCTGTACTCCCCAGCAACGGATATCCAAAGGCACACTGTGTCTGGTCCTGGGGGAGTAGATATCTATCCTGACTAGTAGCCACTGTAACTAGTCATCACTGATAGCCCCATCCTCCATGAATTTGTCCACTCCACTCCCCTTTTAAAGGCTTCCAGGTCGTCATCACCACATCATGTGGCAGCAAGTTCCACAGTTTAACTGCAGCTTGTGAAGAAGTACTTCCGTTGGTCTATCTTGAAACTTCCACCCTCCAACTTTAGTGAATAACTCTGGGTACTAGCACTATAAGAGAGGGATCAAGACCCATTTGCCTCTTGTCCTTCAGCCAACACCAGTGGCTCATGCCTCAGTCCACCCCCAGGCTAAATACAGGCTTAAGAACAAAGAAATCTGTGATTTCCCTCATAATTTCTTCTTAGTGTTTCCCCCTTCCTCCAACATCTGGGCTTCCTTTGAAACTTCTCTTGTCCCCAGTTGCTTTGACACATAAATAAAAAGTATCTTTTAGCCAGGTCCATAGCTACATTGGGGCCTCCCAGGGCCCATCCCCCCTTCCTACCAAGGCCCCATGACTTCCTATATAGCCCCAGCCCCCCTGACACTCTGGGCCATCCAGGACTCCCAGGTGAGGAAGCAGTGCCAGGCAAGTAGGTGAGCAGGTAAGGTGGAGCTGGCTCAGGAATCGTCTTTTGGGCCAGGCCAGGCCTTCCCCTCCCAAAGAGCTGCCTACTGAGAGAAAGCCCCCCATTCCGTCCACTTGGGCAGAACTTGACTCCTGTGCGCTGCGATGGCGATTGCGCTCCCGAGGGGCTGGGCTGCAGTGCACTGCCGCCCCCTATGAGGTAGACTCCAGGAGGGCTTGAAAGGCAACCAGGCGGGTATCGGGCCAATCTTGGCTAATTTGCTGTTCTATCTAGATAAATTTTTGTTTCTTTTGCTTCCTCATCCATGCATCTTGTCTAATAATCCATCCCCTTGCATAGGCCTTAAAAGCATCCCACACTACATCAATGGAGATGTTGGGTTGTATATTTTGTTTGAAGAACTCTTGGAATTCTTTTTTGGAATCTATTATAATTTTTTTACTTTTTAATATCCAAGTATTCATGAACCCTTGGGGGGGGGGGGGGGTTGGGCATGTCTTGTAATGTCAAAAGGATAGGATTGTGGTCTGCAAAAGTTGCTGGTAAGATTTCTGCATCCAATAAATCATTTATCATAGTTGTTGAAATCCATGCCATATCTAATCTTGACCATGACCTATGCCTTGCTGAGAAAAATGTATAGTCCTCGTTATTAATATTTCTAACTGTGGAAATACAGACAACGAGCTCTAGAAAGAGGCTTTGGGAGAGTGCCCCAGCTGTGGACACCCAGTGTCAAATCACGGTGGCGACCTGAGCAGGGCATAATGACAGAGTCCA
>NW_015192482.1:0-2720 GCF_001447785.1 Gekko japonicus | reverse complement strand
CACCTTTTCCCTTCTTAGAAGCCATTATACCAGTAATTATTCAAATGGCAGTCTGAGAACACAGATGCACAACTAGGGCCCCTGCGG
Source organism: Gekko japonicus (assembly GCF_001447785.1). Classification (NCBI taxonomy): domain Eukaryota; kingdom Metazoa; phylum Chordata; class Lepidosauria; order Squamata; family Gekkonidae; genus Gekko; species Gekko japonicus. Next base: position 2,633 of record NW_015192482.1, on the reverse strand, counting down.
CCTCACCAACCGCCTATAGAAAAAAGGGGGGCAAGAGCAGAAAGCAGCCTAGTGCGTGTGTTGGGGGGGGAAGGGTAATGTAAACTACCCCCTAAAATGGCCGCCCGTCAAACTGCCTCCGCCCAGCAACAGAGGAACACAAAATGGCTGCCTGTCTCTCCGACTTTAAAAGTAAGGCAGAGTAAGGGGGGGGAGGCCTAAAAATGTCTCCGAATTACCCTTCCAGCACAACAACAGAAGTGCACATAAAACGGAGGCCAGCAATATGGAAAGAAACTGGGGCCCAAGCAGCCTCACCAACTGCTGTCCTAAAATTCCCCCCAGGAAAAAAGGGGGGGCGGACAAGGTTGTGTTCTTGTTTAAACTCGATGGAGCAGCTGCACCAGCCGCCCTGAATCCGTGCGTCCTGACGAGGTCCCCTGGTCGCAGCCTCTCCGAAGCCCAGCCTGTCGCCTCTCTTCCCTCGCCCCTTGTGCTATGCTGGGGCCGTTAACGAGGCCGCGAAACGCTCCCTGGCCCCTTTAAAGATGGGCCGACGCTCCGGCTCCCAGGCCGCAACAGCCGGTACCACTTGGCGCTGCTGCGCCCAACCACTCTCTCCTGGGCTCAATCCCTAGCGGAGCCAACAGGAACACCGCCGACCGAACGCCCTGAAGATCACCGGCCCAGGCTGAGCTGAGGGCTTGTCGCAAAAGGCAAGCGCGCGTCTGCCCTGTCTGGTGGGGGGGGATCCCCGCCAACCCAACCTGACACCTCCTGCCCTCAGAAGCTCCGACGTGCAGCGACTGATTGAACCGGGGCCCTTTAAAGCCCACGCAGCACAGCCGGACAGCACACAAACAGCTCCGTCGTCACTCTAAACTCTCCTGCTGCCTCAGGCTCAAAGTGAGCCCGAAGATAGGAACGACGCGCTCCCAGACCTCTGCTGCTGCCTCAGAGATAACAGTGAGTCAGCAGAGACGCTACAAGCCTAAACACTCCCTCGCCACCTAAAAACGGAGCTGTCAAATTGCCTAAGGCACAGCTCCCGTCCCGAGCACGAGGCGAGCAACTGTCTGCTACTCCTCCTCACGAGGAGGCAAACGCGGCCCCCACGAGGCACGCTTGGCTGTCTCGTGCGGGGCCGGATTCACACTAACAATCACACTAACATTCTCACCTATTCCTTCCATTTTACCCCTTAATCATATTACTTCAATTCATTTCCAACCTAGACCAAAAAGTATATACAAAATAAACAAACAATCCCACCATTACTAACAGACTTATAGCTCTCTATTTCATACCTCACTATTCATACCGGTTTTCAGATCAGTAAGAGAAAAAAAAAAAAGAAAGACCACACCCATATAAACAGAAATTACTAAAGCCCTACCATCTTAATTTATCACCCAGCAGTTTCAATTCATATTTTGGTGGCAATACCAAGAAAAAGCCTACATATTACAATCCTTTCATACTAACTTCTCACACATTTTTAAGACTCTCTATATCACTTCATTCCTTTTTATCCATTCTACCCATACATAATACTAAATCCTTCCATACCCATAATAACAAAAATTTCAAATGCCCTGCCATGTTACTTTATCACCCAGCAATTTCCATTCACAATAACAGTCTCATTAACAGTCGTACCTATTCCTTCCATCTTGCCCTTTAGTCATATTATTCCAATTCATTTCCAACCTAGACCAAAAAGTATATACAAAATAAAGAAACACTCCCACCATTAATACCACATTTATATCTCTCTATTTCATACCTTACTATTCATACCAATTTTACCATTCTGCAGATTAATAAGAAAAGAAAGACCACGCCCATAAAAACTGAAATTACTAAAGCCCTACCATACTAATTTATCGCCAAACCATTTTAATTCATACTTTAGTGGCAGTCATAGCAATACCTTCCATTTTGTCCCTTAATCATACCAATTCAGGTCACAATGCTTCCCTCAACATCTTTTTCAACTCTGTAGTTGTGTCCTCTCTGGGCACAGAACTCGTTGGGCTGGCAGTTCCATCAAGAAGCTTAGGTTTCACTTTTGTCTTTCTCATCCTTACTTTTTGTAAAAGTTATCACAGTCTCTGATACTCTTTAAACAGCTTGGTAAGTTCTTAAATGCTTTTTATTTCAGTCCGTCTTGCTTAAATAGCCCGCCCCCCCTTTTTGTGATAGCTCAAAGTCCGCTTTGTTTTTCTTAGCAAGGGAGAGTTCCCTACCCCTCGTCGCTTTCAAAGGGAAGGTTTTCAGCTAGATCTTCAGTGTTTCTCACTTAAACGTTTACTCACATTTCAACAATAAATCTTCATTCATTTTCAATTCGCTCGGCCACCAAACGCTTCCTCTACTGTGCGATTTCTTGTTCCCATTCGGGACACTCTGCAGCGGGACCTTCACCGACAGGGTCACTTGAGGAAGAGCTCTCTAGTGCCCCATGGCTGGGAGCCCAACACGAGGGCTCCAGGGGTGGCACGGACAGTCACGCCCCCTCCTCACCACGGGCTCTGGCAGTCATCTCCCAAAGTACCAGGAGAAAGCGGCCGCCGTGGCGAATGCCAAAACCAGAAGTCCTGATTGTCAGATTTTATTGAGACCTCCACACTGCATGCTGGTTGCACTTCCTT
>NW_015192481.1:0-3137 GCF_001447785.1 Gekko japonicus | reverse complement strand
TTAAAACAATTAAGGCACACAGTGCAATAGAAATACAGTGAAAACAGTTTAAACACCGTGGACAAACTCCCAGGATCCATCGCGACTAGTATGCTCACTCCCTATTGTACATCACATTGGGGTCGATGAGAGGGGTGCCGTGGGCCACAATGTTCGGTGGCCAGTCAGCCCAACCTGGCGGTACTGCTCTGCGATAGCCCATTGGTGGTGGTGGCAATATATTGGAGGATGGTGCAGAGGATAATATTAGAAACAATGAATTTGGAAGTGGTTTTGTCGCCAGAAATAGCTTTGTTAAACATAATTCCGGAGTTCCATGAGCAAAAGGATAAATATATGCTGAATATTATTAGCTAACTATTGGAAACAAGAAAAAACTTCCCACTAGAGAAGAAATAGCATTTAAATTGTTAGAAATAGCAGAAATGGATAAGTTAAGTTTAATACTCCAAGGGAAAGGTGACGATATATATTTTGGAAGATGGGAGCGTTTGTACAAATGGATTAATAATGTATGGAAGACACAGACTCAAAAGTATATAACTGTATTTAATGTGGAAAATTTACAAATACAAGTTTTAAAAAGCCTAGGTAGGGTGTTGGCCAAAATGCCCCGAACAAAGCCCGAAGCCTTCTTTTCATTCTCTTCTCAGCCAATAGGAATCACGGGAGGAGTTGATTACAAATATACCAAACTTGCCAAATACCCGCCCCTCCTAAGTGGACCTTTGCTAGTAGGACCTTCAGCCCAGCTATATTTTATTAACTGCAGTGTCAAAAAGACAGATATGTTTAAGCTTTGGAGCCTGGCACTTGGAAGGCCAGGGAATGTGAATTCAGGAGAAGGCACATCTACAAGGGGAGGCTTTCGTTTTTATGCCTAGGCTGCCAGCAAAGGAACAAAGGCTTATGGGACTTCTGAACCAAGAAACCAAAGTCAGTTAAAGCAAAACGTACATGGCATAGAAAAACAGAAAGGCCCAGGCTCTGCAACACATATTCAATGTTATTTCTGCCCCGTGCTTTCTGCTTGTAAGGAGAGAAGTTCAGATCCCCAAATATGGAGCAGCAAAGATGGCTCTTGCAGAGAGATCATTATGAAACTTTTGGGAACCCCAGAGAAAGCTCTCTTAAGCAGGGGTCATTCCGTAGAAAAAGAGGTGCAGGAGCTCATTAGCATAACTCATTAGCATAACTTATTTGCATATGCCACACCCCCTGACATCACCGGAAGTGTGTCAGAAGGCAACACCCACCATTCAGGATCCACTGGACTGTTTTGGATTGCTAGCTATTGGGGGGGGGGGACGTGCAGATCTGTCCTCGCAGAGGAGGGAGAGTGTGTACCTGAATAAACCTTGGTCTGAAAGGTGCCACTGGACTGTTTTGGACTGGGGTGGGACGGGGGCTCTGCAACTTACCTGGCTGCTTCTTACTCTGACTGAGGGCTGCTGGGAGCAGGGGGTGGGGCTTGTTGCATGTGCCCGCCCCCTGGGCTCCTTACTGCCGGAGCTCCGCTCCTGTGCGCTCCTGCAGGAAATGATCCCTGCTCTTAAGGAACTCGAACCTTGGAAAACTTCATCGCTCCAGTGATGTCCAGTGAGTTCTTGTTGGCCCTTGAAAATCTGGGGTAAAGGGCCCTTACCTAGGTAGCCCAGGCATGCCCGATCTCGTCAGATCTCAGAAGCTAAGCAGGGCCAAACCTGGCAAGTATTTGGATGGGAGACCTCCAAGGAATACCAGGGCCAGAGGCAGAGGCAGGCTACAAGTCCCTGCTTTGAATGTCCTCCATGCCCAGAAGGCATCACCAGAGGTTTACCATGACTTCTGGGCATGGGCACACTCTCTCTCTCACACAAACACACAAATGCAAAAATACCCCCAGCTTCTTGCTCTGACTGAGGGCTGCTGGGAGCAGGGGGTGGGGCTTGTTGCATGTGCCCGCCCCCTGGGCTCTTTACTGCCGGAGCTCCGCTCCTGTGCGCTCCTGCAGGAAATGATCCCTGCTCTTAAGGAACTCGAACCTTGGAAAACTTCATCGCTCCAGTGATGTCCAGTGAGTTCTTGTTGGCCCTTGAAAATCTGGGGTAAAGGGCCCTTACCTAGGTAGCCCAGGCATGCCCGATCTCGTCAGATCTCAGAAGCTAAGCAGGGCCAAACCTGGCAAGTATTTGGATGGGAGACCTCCAAGGAATACCAGGGCCAGAGGCAGAGGCAGGATACAAGTCCCTGCTTTGAATGTCCTCCATGCCCAGAAGGCATCACCAGAGGTTTACCATGACTTCTGGGCATGGGCACACTCTCTCTCGCACAAACACACAAATGCAAAAATACCCCAAAAAGAAAATCTGGGGTAAAGGGTATAAGGTTCACAGTGGGATGCATTGCTGTTAGAAGCAGGGCCATACAAGTTGCTGGTTAAAATTCCTCCTTTATCACAACAACGTCAGGAGGTAGCCCTCAGATAGAATCACAGCGTCAAAGAGTTGGAAGGGATCTCCTGGGTCATCTAGTCCAAACCTTTAATGTACTCGCCATGACCACGTGCGCGACCGTTGGGCCATGCGGTCATGCAAAAGCCTGAAGCTTCACTCCGAGAGAACAATAGCCAAGCGGATCCTAGCCCGCACCTATCAGAGGGCCAGGTCCGCTGCCAAGAGCCTATGGGACTCTCGGCTACTGTAAATAGCCAGTAGGAAGTAGGGGGTGTGTTTTAGTGGTGGTCTTCCTGCCCTCCCTCTCCTGATCTGCCTAAATTCACAAAATCAGCATTGCTTTCAGATGGCCATCTAGCCTCTGTTTGGAAACCTCCAAAGAAGGAAATCCCACCACTGTTTCACTGAGGAACTGTTCTAACCGTCAGGAGGTTCTTCCTAATGTTTAGCCAAAAACTCTTCTGATTTAATTTCAACTCGTTGGTTCTGGTCCCACCTCCTGGGGCAACAGAAAACAACTCCATACCATCCTCTTTATGACAGCCCTTCAAGTTCTTGAACATGGAAACGTCCATCCCTACCATGTGCATTATGTGGCTGATGGCGTTAACCTCCTTTATAAGATTGTTCCCTGGATTACTGAGATATGCACCCTGTGGTCGCTGTCTTAATTCCAAGCATTTTTATCCTGTCCCCAGCTTC
>NW_015192480.1:0-2793 GCF_001447785.1 Gekko japonicus | reverse complement strand
TTTATCTTTGTTGAATTGTGTCCTGTTTGAAACTGCCCGCTGCTCCAGAGCATTCAGGTCTTGTTCAATTTTAACTCTGTCTTCTTGAGTGTTTGCTACTCCTCCCAATTTGGTATCATCAGCAAATTTAATGAGTAGCCCTTCTACCCCTTCATCCAGATCATTGATTAAAAAATTGAAAAGTACTGGGCCCCAAACTGAGCCCTGTGGCACCCCGCTGGACACCTCCCTCCAATCTGATGAAACACCATTGACACCACTCTTTGGGTGTGATCCTCTAACCAGTTCCTTCAGATGCTTACAGATTGATCCCTTTAAAATCTGCTCTAATATCTTCCCAGCAACAGAAGTCAGACTGACCGGCCTGTAGTTTCCCGGGTCATCCTTCTTCCCTTTCTTAAAGATTGGGATAACATTTGCTCTTCTATAATCTTGTGGAGAATAACCATAATGAACTTATATTGGGGACATAAACAAAGGGGTTGAGAGGCTCAATAAATTCCAGAATGAAAATCATATTCTCAAAAGTCCATTTCTGATTAAACATTTTAATCTTCTGGGACATAGAGTTGATGACCGAACAACAGCAGTTCTTATAAAGGAATTCCAAGGGGAGATTAGACAGAGTGACTGCTGAACTGCAATTGATAATGAAGCTCAAGATAATGCATCCAGCTAGTATTAATTGAGTTATCTCGCCAGGACTTGATTTTTCCTTGAGTGTTTATCATCATACCATATGTTAAAAGATCATTTATATTTCTCATGTTCTTATCATTATGGGCTTCTACTGGGGACAAAATAGAGAGTTTTAGGGTGCAATAAATTCCGGCATGTAAATCATATTCTTAAAAGTCCACCTCTGACTAGGGGGAGAATATTTTAATATTCCAGAAACACTCGGTTGCTGAACTAAGAGCAAGAGTTCTTGCAAAGGGATTTCAAAGGGAGATTAGGAATAGAGACTGCTGAACTGCAATTGATAAAGAAGCTGAAGACAATGCATGCAGCTGGACTTAATAGAGACCTAGGTTCCCTGTCTCATTACCAATCCTGATTTCTCCATGCCTCCTACCCCTCTGCATATCACACCTCATCAAATCACATCTGCTGTTGTCGTACACCTGGTATTGCCATTGGCCTCCTAATGCCATTCAGCATGTGAAGTCTCTCCACTTTCCAATAATTAGGACAGATGGGCTCATTTGGTGTAGTGGTTAAGTGCATGGACTCTAATATGGGAGAACCGGGTTTGATTCCCCCCTCCTCCACTTGCACCTGCTGAATGACCTTGGGCAATCCATAATTCTGGCAGAGCTGTTCTTGAAAAAGAGCCATTTCTGTCCGAGTTCTCCCAGCCCCACCGACCTCACAGGGTGTCTGTTGTGGGGAGAGGAAGGGAAAGGAGTTTGTAAAGCGCTCTGAGACTCTTTTGGGTAGTGAAGGGCGGGGTATAAATCCAATCTCTTCTTCTTCTCTTCTTCACATTCTAGCTGTATCTGAAGAAGGGAGCAGTGAGTCACAATAACTCATACCCTGCCAAAAATTTTGTTATTCTTTAAGGTGCTACTGGACTGTTGCTATTTCCTACTGCTATAGAAAGACTAATATGGCTACCCATCTTGATCGAGGTCAAATATTTCTTTGCTTTTGGCATAGCATTGCCTTTGAGGTACCCCAAGCTATCCATAACCATAACGCTGGTTTCTCTCCTGTTTACTAACTATAGAAAAATATATATTAAACAATTATGGGAGCCTTTACTTCTTTCTCCTTATTAGCTGCCCCTTGTGGTTCAACTCAGGTTTCAGAAGAATAATGTAGCTCTTTGGGAAAAAGATAAAACCCAGTAATCCTCCACTGGAGGCCAAGATGGAGAAAATTTCCACTGCCACCATGGATTTCCCTCGGGTGCTCAGGTAGGTGGGGAAAAAAGACACCCAGACACTGCAAAACACAAGCATACTGAAGGTGATGAACTTGGCTTCGTTAAAGCTGTCTGGCAACTTCCTGGCAAAGAAAGCCACAGTTAAGCTGATGAGAGATAGAAGTCCCATGTAGCCCCGGACGATGTAGAACATGATGACAGATCCTTCATTACATTCAAACACAATTTCCTCATTCATTGAGTGTGTGTCCAAATCTGGGAAAGGAGGAGACGTTCCTAGCCACACAAGACAAATACCCACTTGAATGAGGGAGCAGAAAAGGACAATAAAGTTGGTCATTCTTTTCCCCACCCACTTCCTCATGCTGGACCCTGGTTTGGTGGCCATGAAAGCTACAACCACAGTGACTGTTTTGGCCAACACACAAGAAACAGCCACCGTGAAGATGATGGCAAAAGCAGATTGCCGGAGGAAGCAGGTGACCTTGCCTGGCTGTCCAAGGAAAAGCAAAGAGCAGAGGAAGCAGAACAAGAGGGAGACCAGGAGAGCATAGGTGATGTCTCTGTTGTTGGCCTTGACTATGGGGGTATTTTTGTGCTTTAAAAAAATTGTTAGAACCAAAGCTGTGATCAGGAAAAAAGACATAGCAGTGCAAGTCAAACCGATCCCTAAGGGTTCTGCATAAGACAGAAAATTGAGTGTCCTAGGCAGGCAACAATCTTGGTCCTTGCTTGGATACTCATCTTCTGGACATTTGACACAGTCATCCATGTCTGAAAAAAAGAGAAAAAAAGGAATACCAAAGTGTTAATATGCCCATCATGAAGGAATGGAGTTTGTAATCACTGTAATCACAAATGTTGTAATCACTGAGAAACTAAGGTCCCTGCCACAAGGGGGGGGG
>NW_015192479.1:0-3066 GCF_001447785.1 Gekko japonicus | reverse complement strand
GCTGGAGAAAATGGCTACTTTGCAGGGCGGACTGTATGGCATTATTCCGCACCGAGATCCCTCCGCAGGCTCAAATCTCCAGGAATTTCCCAACCCTAGGTCTCCAAAACACTATTTCCAAGCGAGCCAGTTTGGTGTAGTGGTAAAGAACGCAGACTCTAATCTGGGAGAACCGGGTTCGATTCCCCACTCTTCCTCCACATGCAGCTGCTGGTGTGACCTTGGGTCAGTCACAAGTTCTCTCAGCGCTATTCTCTCAGGAGCAGTCCTCGAAAGAGCTCTCTCAGCCCCACCTCCCTCACAGGGTGTCTATGGTGGGGAGGGGAAGAGAAAGGAGAATGTAAGCTGCTCTGAGACTCCTTCGGGTAGTGAAGGATGGGGTATAACTTCAGTCTCCTTCTCCTCCTCCTCCTCTTCTTCCTCTTCATCAAGCAATGCTCCTCTCTGGTTTGGGAAAGTCCTGGAGGTTTGGGGGGAGCAGGATTTGTGCAGGGGACGGACTGCACGGGGGGCTATAATGCCACAAATTTTGCTGTCTAAAGCAGCCATTTTCTCCAGGGGATCTGGTCTCTGTAGTCTGGAGATCAGTTGGAATCCTGGGAGATCTCCTGGCCAGTGTTCCCTCTAAGCTGAGTTAGTGTGAGCTAGCTCAGAGGTTTTTAGCCTCCAGCTCACACATTTTTGGCTTCACTCAGGAAGGAGGACTCCAGAGCAAACCATTTCATGCAGTAGCCAAATCGCTCACTCACAACTTTAATGCCAGTCGCTCACAAAGTAGAATTTTTGCTCACAAGACTCCACAGCTTAGAGGGAACATTGCTCCTGGCCCTGACTGGAGTTTGACAACTCTAATGCTACCCCACTGTAATGTATCCAGTCCAGACAAGTCCAGAGACAAACGCAGAGCTTCGCTCCAAGAGACAATGGACTATGCGGATCCTAGCCCGCTCCAATCAGGGGGCTAGGTTCCCGGCTGAGAGCCTATGGGACTCTCAGCCACTGTAAATAACCTGTAGGGAAGTAGGGGTGTGTTTTGGGTGGCGGTTTCTCGGGGGATATAAGCCGGCCTGCGAGCCGGCCAAAGTTGTCTTGTTCCGGATAGAATAAAGTACGCTTTGCTGAAATCACTCTCCGTTTGCGTACTTTTCACCCACCCAATGTCATCACAAAATGTCTGCTATTATTCCCCACAGCATTCCCCAGATGCCTGATAGAACTTGAGAGAGATGTTCTCCTAGATATCATGTTTGCTGCAAGGGTCCCTAGAAAAATGCTGCTATTTTTAGAGCTTTATACTCAGTGTTCCTTCTAAGCTGAGTGAGAGTGAGTGTGAGCACAGTTTTTTAGCCACCGGCTCACACATTTTTGTCTTTGCTCAGGAAGGACGGCTCCAGGGCAAACTAATTTATGCAGCGGCCAAGTCGCTCGCTCACAACCGTAATGCCAGTAGCTCACAAAGTAGAATTTTTGCTCACCAGACTCCACAGCTTAGAGGGAACAAAGTCACAAAGAGAATTTATTGCACCTTATGCCTTGTATATATGTGGTGTAATGGGTCTTTAAGATCGCTTGGCGTTGTCATGTCCACCTGCAGGGCATTAGCAGAGTGGGTTTTTATCAGTCCCCTACTTGTTTTTAACAGGAGCACGGTGTGAGTGCAGTGTTGCCTGGCATAAGGTTTGTGAAATAAACATTGTACTTTTGGATTAAACCCTGCCTGAGAGTGTGACTGAGACATTGTTGGATCTGTCCTGGACAGTGGACATTACAATGTTTTTGTTCTAAGGTTCTAATTTGTTCTGTAAGATCAGATTCTAATTTTTGTCTCTGTTTCTTTAGAAAGGCCATTTTTGAGATCAGAATGCCCCTGAGTACTGGTTTAAAAGCATCCCAATGGATGGCCGAAGAGATGTGTTCTTGTGGGTTGTCTTTAAAATACTGTTTAATCTCCAATACTAGTTCCTGCTTCAGGAAAGGGTCTGCCAGTAAAGAAGTGTTTAGTGAACATTGTCAGTTTTTCTTTGAGTTATCATTTGGAATCAGGATGCAGTTTAGCCATGAATGATCTGACCAGTATGATGGTTCTATTGAAGTTGATATGACTCTCTGTTGGAGTGAAGATGAAATTAACATAAAGTCTATCCTGGTGTGAATCTCATGGCGATCTGAGTAAAAAGTATAATCTTTGACATTGGGATTTAATACTCACCATATATAAATTAAGTCATTTTCTTTGAATATCTCACCCAATCCTGTGTATCTATTACAGTTTTTCTTCAAGTGTGGTTTAAAGTGAGACCTATCTATTTGTTTATCTATGACCAGATTGAAATCTCCCCCCAAAATCACATTACCATCAGCAAAGGAATTCAGTTTGTTTATAGTGTCACTTATAAAATCCAATCTCTTCTTCTTCTTTTACCTCACAGGGTGTCTGTTGTGGGGAGGGGAAGGGAGATTGTAAGCCGCTCTGAAACTCCTTTGGGTAGTGAAGGGCACCGCTCTGAGACTCCTTTAGGTAGTGAAGGGCGGGGTATAGATCCAATCTCCTCTTCTTCTTTTACCTCACAGGGTGTCTGTTGTGGGGAGGGGAAGGGAAAGGAGTTTGTAGGCTGCTCTGAGACTTCTTTGGGTAGTGAAGGGCGGGGTATAAATCCAATCTCTTCTCTTCTTCTTCTTCTTATACCACCTGGAGGTTGGCGACCCAGAGGGGTCCTCTGGCCACTCAAGAAAAGATGAACATGAGCTTTTCATGAGATTGAGCGTTTTTCTCAACAAAGGAAGGCAACTGTGTGCACGAAGCAGTTAACGTCCCCCCCCCAGCTTTCCGGGGGGGGGAGAACTCAAACAATTTTCCTAAAAACCAAACCAGTTGGCAAGATCCCCTCGCTCCCTGAAGATATTTTAAGAAGTGAAAAAAGAACCCGGGAACGGGGTGTTTAAAAAAGCCTGTTTGGTTTCCACTGAGAAGCCAAGCCAACCACAGCCGACCCTTTCTGTGCCAGTCGCGTCAACGTCCCTCCAGATCCTTTTGCCACTCCTTTAGGGTTGCCAACCTCCAGGTGG
>NW_015192478.1:0-3126 GCF_001447785.1 Gekko japonicus | reverse complement strand
CACACAGTGGCCAGCCAGTTCTTCTGAAGTCGAACAACAGGGCCTAGGGGCCGAAACCTCCCCCCCTGTTGCTTTTTGGCACCAGTATCCAGAGGTCCACTGCCTCCGATCACAGAAGTTCCACATCTCAGTGTCTAGTCTGGCCCAGAGCTTGGACCTGCTCTGAAAATGTCGCTCCTAACTTTGACTTGGGCACCGGGGCAGTGTGAACGGAAGTGTTTTGAGATCTGTCACCTGGCGTTTCTAAATCAATATCAGTAAGCTCTGATGGGAAGACTTAATTACACGGAAATGTACAGGGGTGTTTCTCGTAATACATAATGAAGAGCTCTCTTGTTCGGGAGGTCAGGCGGCTTGGTCGACCGACAGCCGTAGGCAGTGAAATGCAAATCTCTGGACAGTTCTGGCAATCTAATAGGACTGAGATCCAGGCAGAGATTGGAAACACAAACGGTCGCCAGCTGTCCATGTAAAAGAGGGGAAAGTGTATCTCCCAGCCAGAACTGCAAGCTTTTCTTTCTCGAAAGTCAAATGTTTTTATTGGCCAAAGAAACGACACATTCTTCCAGTTGCATAATGGAGCGGACAAACAAAATCTTGCTATCTGTTGCTGTTCGAAAGATCCGTCTAGAAAGGATACATAGTACAAAAAATAAATAAGTCACTGTTCTTGTGCATGGGAATGGTTGCCAGCCTCCAGGCAGGGACTGGAGATTTCCAAGAATTGCCGCTGATCTTCAAAGGGCAGAGATTACTTTCCCAAGAGAAAACGGCTGCTTTGGGAGGTGGCCTCTATGGGATTGTAGACGGCTGAGGTCCTCCCTTCTCCAAACCCCTCCAAGATACTCCTCTCTAATCTCCAGGAATTTCCCAACCTGAAGTTGGCTACATCATGCATAGGCCCAAAGAGTTGGGATCCTAAGAGACCCTTTGCAATGAGTGGCTCTCAATCAAAGGCATTGGAGTAAGTCACCAATGAAGAAGACGAGGAGGAGGAAGAGGAGGAGGAGAGAAGAGACAGAATTGATACCGTGCCCTTCACTCGGAGTCTCATAGCGGCTTACAAACTCAAGCCCTTCACTACCCAAGGGAGTCTCAGAGTGGCTTACAAACTCCTTTCCCTTCCCCTCCCCACAACAGACACCCTGAGAGGGGGGTGGGGCTGAGAGAGCTCTGACAGAACTGTCCTTGTGAGAACAGCTCTGACAGAACTATGGCTTGCTGTTAAGTCCTGAGCTTAACAAATAGTCAGAGAGTGATTTCAGCAAAAACTCAAGTTTATTCTGCAACACGATCACTTCTCCAACACGGTACAACATCTGATAGCCCGAACAGCTTGTCCATGTATTGCAAGCAGGGGTCATTTCCTGCAGGAGCGCACAGGAGCGGAGCTCGGGCAGTAAAGAGCCCAGGGGGTGGGCACATGCAACAAGCCCCACCCCCTGCTCCCAGCTACCCTCAGTCATAGCAAGAAGCAGCCAGGTAAGTTGCAGAGTTCCCCTGGCCCCCAGTCCAAAACAGTCCAGTGGCACCTTTAAGACCAAGTTTTATTTCGAATGATAAAATGATCCAGAAAGTATATAAAGTCTTACTAGAAGAGTATATGAGAGATGAAACAATGAAGAACAATATAGCTGCTTGGACAAGAGATATAGGTTATGAAATTCAACTGGACAAGCGGTTAAAGATCTGGAAATTAACTAAAGTTATGAGGGCAACTAGCTTTAAAGAAAATGTTTTTAAAATGTTTCACAGATGGTACTGGCCACCAGAAAGAATAGCTAAATGTTATGCAAACTGCTCCAACATTTGTTGGAAATGTAAAACAAGTGTTGGAACATTTTATCATATGTGGTGGCGATGTACAAAGATAAAAAAATACTGGATATTTATTCAGAAAATAATACAAGCAATGACGAAAGTGAAACTTGAGCTATTGCCGTAAATATTTTTACTCTATATACTACCAGAACTCATTAATTATAATGAAAAATGTTTAATATTATATAAAATAACTACAGCAAGGATACAATGGGCAAAGTACTGGAAACAAGACAATACCCCGAAACAAGAAGTGATAGAGAATCTGATGGGGGTAGCAGAAATAGATAAATTGAGTTTAATGTTACAGGGGGAAAATGAAGAAATGTATAAATGGATAGAAAACGGATAAATGACTCTAAGATGTATGCATATTAATGGACTAATCAGTATGTATGAAAATTAATAAATAAAATTATTTAAAAAATCAGCCTGAGCTCTCCCTACAAGCTAAAAGGACTCAATGGAGGCTATCGTACTTGAGTCACATTGACAACTGTGCTAGGAGGAGGAGGAAGAGGAGGAGGAAGAAGAAGAGGAGGAGGAGATTGGATTTATACCTCGTCCTTCACTACCCGAAGGAGCCTCAGAGCGGCTTACGATCTCCTTCCCCTTCCCCTTCCCACAACAGACACCCTGTGAGGTAGGTGGGGCTGAGAGAGCTCTCTCGAGAACTGCCCCTGAGAGAACAGCTCCGAGAAACCACAACTGACCCGAGGTCCCCCAGCTTGCTGCATGTGAAGGAGTGGGGGATCAAAACCCGTTCACCAGATTAGAGTCCTCCGCCCTTAACCACTACACCGAGCCGGAAGTCTCGACCTGAGGTGGACTGACTCAATCAAGGAAGCCACAGCTCTCGGTTTGCAAGACTTGAGCAGGGCTGAGGACAGTAGACATCCTGGAGGTCATTCATTCATAGGGTCACCATAAGCCGGAAGCAACTCGACAACACTTAAAGGGTGGACATTAAGCCAAGGCAAACTGTGGCTTAGCCGTGTGGCTGCTTACGCCGTTCATGTCCGTAACATTTTACAGCAACATGAGCAAGCAAAACGTCTCAGGAGGGCCACAGAGATGCCCCAGGTGACATAAGAACGTAAGAGAAGCCAGTGTTGGATCAGGCCAGTGGCCCATCCAGTCCAACACTCTGTGTCACACAGTGGTCAAAATACCAGGGGCCATCAGGAGCTCCACCAGTGGGGCCAGGACACCAGAAGCCCTCCCACTGTTGCCTCCCCCAAGGACCAAGAAAACAGAGCATCACTTGCTCCAGAAGGTGTTCCATCTCTACCTTGTGGCTAACAG
>NW_015192477.1:0-2871 GCF_001447785.1 Gekko japonicus | reverse complement strand
CAGGTTTGTATTTCGTTAACAGTCTGCCTCTTTGCCCCAAGGCTCCAGAGCAAGTTGGGAGGGCAGGTGAGGCTGCGAGATTGTGAGGGGCCCCAAGGTAGCCCGGTAGGCTTGAAACCCGTTCTTGGTCCTCGTGTGGAACCCTTAACCACTGTACTCTGCCTGGCCTTGAACTCTTGGCACTGCATGAAGTGGAGAAGGGTGCCCAGAAGAGCCAGAGGTGGCCCTAGACTCATGGAGGATCTCTGGGCTGGAGTACAAAGTTTTGAGTCCGGTGGCACCTTTAAGACCAACAAAGTTTAGTTCTGGGTAGAAGCTTCCGTGCCCATGGACACTAATTCAGATACATGTGCACGGGAGCTTACGCCCTAAACTTGGTTGGTCCTAAAGGTGCCACTGGACTCAAACTTTGTTGCTTCGGACCAACATGGCTACCCCACCTGAGTCTCTGCTGGAGTATTCGACTAGGACCTGGTAGGCCTTAGTTCAAAAGCCCCTGCTCTGCCATGTGAACATGGGTGGGTGAGAACCCGTGGCCTAGCCTAGCCAACCTGAGGGACTTCTTGTGAGAGCCAATTTGGGAAGAGGAATTCGTGTCATGGAAGGTTGCCTACTCCAAGATGGGAGGTTTGGGGGGTAGAGCTTGGGGAGGGACCTTTGTGGAGTGTGATGTGCCTCTCCAGCCCTTTTCTCCAGGGGAACTTCTCTTGAGATCAGTTGCGATTCCAGGAGATCTCCAGGCCTACCTGGAGGCTAGTAACCACTCTCCTCTAAGCCTTGGGAGTCTTGTGAGCAAAAATTCTACTTTGTGAGCTACTGGCATTAGCGTTGTGAGCGAGCGACTAGACTACTGCATAAACTAGTTTGCTCCGGAGTCTTCCTGAGTTAAGACAAAAATGTGAGCTGGAGGCTAAAAAACTGAGCTAGCTCACACTCAGCTTAGAGGGAACACTGGTCTGAACACTCCCGAAGGCTGGATCCAGGACAGCCCCCTCCTCAGAGTCTCCTTCACATGACTCTGTCCCCTGCAGTGAGGTGCATTCTGCCTTATGATGCGCATAATTCAGTTTTTCCAGGACATGTTCAACTATGTTGCTTTGCTAGAAAATGTGCAGTCCCGGGCAGTGACCCTGATGCCATCCTGAGCTCCTTGACTTCATCTCCCACTTTTCTCTCCAAGGGGGGCCCAACGCAGCTTATACTGTTCTCTGTTTTATCCTCACAACAACCCTGTGGGGTAGGTTAGGCCGAGGGGGTGACTGGCCCAAGGTCACCCAGTGAGCTGCTGTGCCAGGGAGGGGATTTGAACCTGGGTCTTCCCAGGTAGTAGTCCAGCACTCTCAACCACTGCACCAGGAGCTGTGGGATGACTGCGAGAAGGAATGTGTCTCTTCGAGGAAGGTGGCTGAACGTGGGCGGCGGCTTGTTGCCGCTGTCGAACACCCACTTCATATTGTGACATGTCTTCCACTTCCCTGTAGAGGTGGACAGAATGACCTGTGTAACTGGTCCAGCCGTACGGATGATATAATTAGCCAGAGTGCTTTCTGACTAGGTAGAAAATGACAGCCACCCCATAATGGAGATGAAGTCAGCCCTTGGAAAACAACAATTAATTAAATGGAACAGTTTGAGTGCAGTGGAACCTTTATGACGAACAAAGTTTAATTCTGGGCATAAGCTTTGGTGCGCACGCACCTCCTTCACAGGGTTGCTTCTGAAGCAACAGAACGAAGTCTGAGTCCAGTGGCACCTTTAAGACCAACAAAGTTTAATTCTGGGCATAAGCTTTGGTGCGCGCGCACACTTCTTTAGGTCTGAAGCAACAACGAAGTTTTGAGTCCAGTGGCACCTTTAAGAAGTGTGCATCCACACAAAAACTTATACCCAGAATTAAACTCTGTTGGTGTCAAAGGTGCCACTGGACTCAAATTTTGAGTGGTGCATAACACTAAAAGAGCTAGAACTTCTGGCTCCAGACAGTCTTTGGATCTCCTGGCTATACTACACAGATTGTGATACGATCATTATTAATTCTAACCACTACACCACACTGCTACAGCTTGCCCTTGTAACCCCATTGGGAGTAGTTTCTACCTATACAGTCAGGCTTGGGTATGCGCCCAGATTCCAGGCACACCCTACTTTGGCTCTGGGACTTATTTTCCTTTCCACCCCCACCCCCCGATGTTGGAAGTACTTGAAAAGCAAGATCGGGGATATTGTGTCGTGGTTTTCCATAGTCTTTGGAGAGGTGGGGTGGCATCTTGCACTCATCTAGGTCTGAGCCACAGGGCGCATGCTACCAAATACTGAGATAGGCCCTCAGCATTGAAGCAGTTGCATGCACTCATGGAAATAAATATCTTCTGCGGTGCTGTCAAATATCAGGGTGGGTGCTCCCTCTAATGGTGGGAACTCCTGGGAGAGAATACTGAGGGTGGGGTGCTGCTGCCCCCCCCAAACATAAAAGTATTCTTGATGGCAAACAGTGAATAGATGCACCACTTTGACCAAAGGATTGAGTTTGGGTGAAAACTCCCAAGCCCCTCCCCTCCCACATATTTCATTAGTCTTCAAGGTGCTCCTGGACTCTTGCTCTTGTCTACTGCTACAGACAGACTAACACAGCTACCCGTCTTAATGAAAGTGAATTCCTTCGAAATGTAGCGTTGGAGGACAGTTGGACGGACACTGGCCTGCCAAACAGACAACTCGGTGGGTTCTAGATCAAATGAAGCCTGAGCTCTCCCTAGAAGCCAGAATGACTAAACTGAGGCCATTGTGCTTTGGTCGCATTACGGGAAGACAGGAGTCACTGGAAAAGACAATAATGCGAGCAAAGGGTCATTTCGTAGGAAAAGAGGTGCA
>NW_015192476.1:0-2861 GCF_001447785.1 Gekko japonicus | reverse complement strand
AAGAGCACCAACCCCCATTCAAGGAGAGATCTGTCAGTTGGTGTTCCCCCTGATAAAGAAAAGGCCAGATTTCTGCCACCAACAAGGGTCAGGCCTCTGCTTAGACCCTTGACCCCACACACTGGCCAATAATCTGGCACAGCCCTTGCCTCAGATCCTCCAGGAAAATGCGATTCCCAATCTCAGACGGGTGAAGACCATCCTCACAATAGAGATGGAGACATTCCTTTACAATGCCCGGGTGTGGGATGACAAACCCAAACCCACCCCTCATAGCATTCCCCAATTCACGGTTAGCCTTCTTCTGTGCCCGCTCAATGGCGTGTGGGTCACAAGCCCACTTCCACACCTGCCGGGGAAAAATGGCTGACCACACCAGCCTGACATTGGGCCAATGTGTCACAGAGCCTTTCCCTTCATCATCCCCAGGTCGTTGCCACCCAGGTGGATGACCAGGATGTCAGGAGGAGGGCCACTTTCCTCCACATAGGGTTGCCAAGTGCCATCTTCACCCCCAGCAGGGGACTTTGGGGGGGGGGGCGTTCCCTTAGGGGGCAGGGCATCCCCGATGTGAAGACATCATTTTGGGGACACCCCCCACCCACTCTTCCAGCGCACCGACTCCCTGTAGTTAAAGGGGTCCCTTTAACTGCAGGGAGCCGTCGTTTCCCCATGCGCCCAACCTCCACAAAGATCGGGCACACGGAAACGCTGGCTCCCTACTGATAAAGGGGCCCCTTTAAGTGCAGGAAGCCAGCATTTCAGTGTGGCTGATCTCTGAGTGGAGATTAGGTTTGTGGCCTGCAGCCCCCCTCCCTCCTCTCTCTCAAGAGAGAAGGGAGAGGGGTGGTGGTGGGTGTTGGGGGCTTGGGGGTTGGGCTTTCCTCGGCGTGTGGGTCACAAGCCCACTTCCACACCTGCCGGGTCAAAAATTGCTGACCACACCAGCCTGACATTGGGCCAACGTGCCACAGTGTCCCGCATGCAGTATCAGAGCCTTTCCCTTCATCATCACCAGGTCGTTGCCACCCAGGTGGATGACCAGGATGTCAGGAGGAGGGCCACTTCGCTCCACAAACATCAGGGGCGTTCTCTCCTTCTTTCCCTTCTTTCCCTCCTTCTTTCCTTCTTTCTTTCTTTCTTTCCCTCCTTCTTTCCTTCTCTCTCCGCACCTACAACAAAGCAACAGGAAACAAGAGAAAGAACAAACACTTGCAGTGACTTCGAAGGCTGAGAATAGGTCTTGCAGGTCACTGAGTGCCACCGCCCCACTTTCTGTATGTTCGTGACAGAACAGCGCATGGCCGCAGCTCCAATTTGGAATGAACGCATGCCAAATGTCACCTCTGATGCACCTAACTTAGGCAAGGGCCTGGACGTCACTGCCCAGAACTGGGACTTTGTCAGTGGAGACTTATCAGCATTAAGAAATGTGTCGGTGGCAATATCTTTTTCCCAGTATCTTTGTTTTTACCAGATCCTCAAAACCCGTAATAGCTGGATCTGAGACATTTGGAACAAAAGTAGATTTATTTTTAAAAGGGTTAATTATGGTAGAAGAATGACCAAACATTTTTTTTCAATTTAATTAAAACTTCTCAAGAATAGGGAACTGAATTCCGACAGGTGGTTCATAAGCAAATAGAACTTTATTTTAAAGAAAATAACACAGAGGACATCTCCCCAGAGATTATCTGGGACGCGATGAAACCGACATTAAGAGGCACAATAATTTCACAGGCGTCTTATCTGGAAAAAAAAGAGACAGGAATTAGAGACCAATACTATCAATAATATAAAGACGTTAGAACAAAAACACAAAGAAACAGGATCCTCAAAAATACTAAAAAAAATTGAATCGGGAGAGAAAGATACTGACAGCCCTTGAAACGTCCAGTATTAAAAGACAGTTGATATTCACAAAACAAAAATATTGGAAAAAAACACCTAAATCCCTGAAGCTTCTATCTTACAAGGTGAAGGAGATGCAGATGTCTAAGAGAATTACAGCAATACTAGCGCCAAATAACAAAATAGTAACAAATACCTATGACATATTGAAAACTTTGGAACAATTTTATAAAGACCTCTATAAGGCTCTTCCTATTCCGCCTGACGAGGTATTGAAACATATGGAACAATTCCCAATTCATACGCCTCTAAATGTAGCGCATCAAACCCTTATGGAGCATACCATCCTAGACTCTGAAGTTCTAGATGTCCTGAAAAATCTGAAACCAAATAAGTCCCCGGGTCCGGATGGCTACCCGGCAGAATATTACAAAACTTTTGCAGATCAATTGGTTCCCCACCTGACAAAAACGTTGAACCATGTATTAGACACAGGTATAATGCCCAGGTCATGGAGGCAAGCGTCTATGGTTGTAATCCCCAAGAAAGGAAGAGATCCCCTACAACCCAAATCATATCGTCCAATCTCCCTAATTAATCAAGACGCCAAGATATTCACCTCAATTTTGGCAAAAAGGCTGAATAAATTTATCTCTCAATACATACATAAAGACCAAGTAGGGTTTATCCCTAACAGGGACTTGACAGACAATACATACAAGACTCTGTCTCTCATACAACACTGTACAGAACGAAAGACGCCGTTGGCTCTTCTGGCCTTAGACGTAGAAAAGGCCTTTGACTCAGTCCAATTTCCCTACCTTCTATCAGTACTGGAACACATGAAATTT
Organism: Gekko japonicus; assembly: GCF_001447785.1. NCBI lineage: Eukaryota > Metazoa > Chordata > Lepidosauria > Squamata > Gekkonidae > Gekko > Gekko japonicus. The sequence goes on along the minus strand of NW_015192476.1, from coordinate 159 downwards.
GGCCCTAAATTCATCCGTACAATCAAAAATTTGTATACGGACCCTACTATTAATATAAAAGTAAATGGATCAAGTTCAGACCCCATTCTACTGCAACGGGGAACGAGACAGGGATGCCCCCTATCGCCTATAGCCCACGCTATCAGATCCCATGAGGCC